>NW_026266787.1:0-21533 GCF_025860055.1 Xyrauchen texanus | reverse complement strand
TGTGTGTTGTCAGCTGAAGTTGTGTGTTTGTGTGTCGTCAGGATGAAGTTGTGTGTGTTGTCAGCTGAAGTTGTGTGTGTGTGTGTGTCATGCAGGATGAAGTTGTGTGTGTGTTGTCAGCTGAAGTTGTGTGTGTGTGTGTTGTCAGGCTGAAGTTGTGTGTGTGTTTGTGTGTTGTCAGCTGAAGTTGTGTGTTTATCAGCTGAAGTTGTGTGTTGTCAGGATGAAGTTGTGTGTTGTCAGCTGAAGTTGTGTGTGTGTTTGTGTGTTATCAGCTGAAGTTGTGTGTTTGTGTGTTGTCAGCATGAAGTTGTGTGTGTGTTTGTGTGTCGTCAGGATGAAGTTGTGTGTGTTGTCAGCTGCAGTTGTGTGTGTGTGTGTTGTCAGCTGAAGTTGTGTGTTGTCAGCTTAAGTTGTGTGTGTGTGTGTGTGTGTTATCAGCTGAAGTTGTGTGTTTGTGTGTCGTCAGGATGAAGTTGTGTGTGTTTATCAGCTGAAGTTGTGTGTTTGTGTGTCGTCAGGATGAAGTTGTGTGTGTTTATCAGCTGAAGTTGTGTGTTTGTGTGTCATCAGGATGAAGTTGCAGTGTGACGTGGAGGTTGTGAATCGGATGTTGCCGTCTGTGGGTCTGAAGAATAAAGGCAAATCCAGTCGAGCGGTTTTATCCATCGGGAAACATGTGGACAAAAGTTTATATCTGTTAATCTGCACGGCCAAAGATAGAAGCGGATCCAGATACAAGGCAAGACATTCCTCATGAGTTTATATGTGCAGATGTGCATCAGGACTTTATGATTGTGTGTTTGTGTGTGTACAGCTGAAGGACAACATTGAGAAGTTCTTCACATGGTTTGTTGAAGAAGGTAAAGCAACAGTCCGACTGAAGGAACCTGCCATTGACATCTGTTTGAGTAAAGTAAGAATATCATTCTCAATTTTACTGCTTAAACATTTCATTATAAAGGACATGACAGTATTGATAAAGGGTTCGTTCATTCACTCATGATGTCTCAGGTGTGTCTGACTTTCAGAAATATCTCCGTAGCTCCTTAAAATGCAAGTGGATGAGATTTCTCTTTTGAAGCTCAATGTCACAGACAGTCATTATAAACATCATCCATACGACTCCAGCAGTTAATTTAATGTCTTCTAAAGCGATACGATCACTTTTAGTGCTAAATAGATCAATATTTAAGTACTTATAAAGCTTCATTTCCGATCAGCAGCGGTATGAACTTAGAGCTCTTGTGAACGCACATACTGCTGCTGACCGGAGACGATGATTTATAGTTACAAAGTTTTTAAATATTGATATTTTGTTGCAGAATTAAAAAACGAAACCGCTCAGAGAGAAAACCTGTTAATGTGGAACTGCACAAATACAACTTCCTAAATGTACCTGTCAATCATCACAGTAGCATTAAGCTAAATGTGTAATAATGAACATTAAATGTTATAATCGTTTGTCTCAAGAATCGTGATTTGAACAGAATCGATGTTTGTTCAAACCTCTCTCTCGGTTGACCCTTTATACTGTCGTTGAAATACTCCCTTCTTTCAAATGCTGTTCTTTTGTGTTGTACAGGCCGATATCAACAGCTTGAAAAACTTTCTCTCCGCCGCCCGACTGGCACACAGAGGAAGTGACACGGCCTCTCTCCCGCTGTCCACCCTCACACCGGTCCGTGCCCGTGATGTCGAGAAGCCGAAGAAGAAGCTCACCATCTTGTCAAAGAAGGACTATCCGCTCACTTCCTGCTTCCCGTATTCCCTGGAACAGCTGCAGGTGTCGTACTGCCGACTGTCACGAGTGGACATGCGTATGCTGTCGCTCAAAGCGCTCCGTCGCTTAGATCTGAGCAACAATCACATCAAGACGTTGCCGTCCACCATCGGAGACTTGAGCTGCCTGGCTGAATTAATTCTTCACAGCAATCACCTGGAGAACTTCAGTGACGCACTGTGCGTGTCGAGTCTACAGACGTCTCTTCAGCATCTGGACTTGAGTCAGAACCGGCTGACGGTCCTGCCCGCTCGCTTCTGTCAGCTGCGCGAGCTGGTCAACCTTAAACTAGACGAAAACAAACTCCTGCAGCTGCCATTCCACATCGGGCGGCTCGCAAAGATGCGTTTCCTGTCCGCCGCTCATAACCAGCTCACTCTACTTCCTGCGGACTTCAGGAAGCTGAGTCTGGAAAACTTGGATCTGTTTGGGAACCCGTTCACTCAAGCCAACGCTCTTGACCACACGATACACCTGACGTTCCCTCTGACGCTACAGGAGTTAACGTCCCGCGCTGTGCTCGACCTCAGGTGAGGAACGCTCAAGAGTTTTTACTCTCACAAACAGAATCTACTTTTGACCAATTATCAAATGTTCAT
Organism: Xyrauchen texanus; assembly: GCF_025860055.1. NCBI lineage: Eukaryota > Metazoa > Chordata > Actinopteri > Cypriniformes > Catostomidae > Xyrauchen > Xyrauchen texanus. The sequence continues at coordinate 19,151 of NW_026266787.1, read as the reverse complement.
TAGATAAAAGTGCTGATCTCGTCATGTTTGTGTGTTGTGCTTTGCAGAATCCCGTATGGTCCTCGTGTCATCCCCTTCCACTTGTGCGATGAGCTGCAGTTCTCTAAAGTGTGTGATTGTGGCCGTGCGAGTCTGAAGTCGTACATCCGGACGGCCGTCAGTATGAATCTGCACCTGGTGTCTCACACCGTTGTGTTAGTGGACAACATGGGCGGCACAGAAGCTCCAGTGCAGCGATATTTCTGCTCGCTCACGTGTTACTGCGAGTTCATGGACATCTGCGTGCAGCGTGGACTGAGATGACGCGGGCGTGTTGATGAATGTTTAATAGTGTGACTGTAAATCCACCCGATCGACGGTTACAGATCTCAGATTTACAGCACAGCGAATGACGGCGTGTGTTTTCAGTGTTTGTCCTCTTTTTACTTAAAGTTGAATTGCAAAGACCTTCAGTTCCCTCGATCCCTACAGATGTTTTACAGAAACAAATTAAAGTTGTTCAAAATAACTGCATTTGCATAACAGACTCATATTTTCATGCGATTGCAGCGTTGTGTGACACATTTAAATCGATCTCTTCTTCTCTGTATTTACACACTAAACTTTATTCTACGATGAACTGAAAAGTATAAAACAGACGACGTGACTCTTCATGACTTCAATGTAACGTAATGATTCATAAATCTCAGAATAAAACTTCACTTGACTTTTAGTCCAAATCAAAGCATAGAGTGTTCTGGAAACAGATGTTGTGATCACAAACGATCAGTTCTCTGTCGTCTGGATCGGTCTCTCTCAGAATCTCAGGCAGAGGATCGGAAGTATCTGCTGGATCCGTCGATGAGACTCCAGTTTCCTCCACTGAAGTGGCGCTCCTGTCGGACTGGTCGTGTTGGGATGCAGCACTGGACTCTTCTGAGAAGCGTTTGGACTCCTTCAGTTGCTCATACGATGACATCACTGGATATTTCTGCTCATCTTCATGTGAGAATGCTCCAGGACGCTCGTCAGTGTGCGGTTCAGTTTCCTGTTCTCCGTCGGAGGTGTTATGAGCGTCTGGTGTCCCGCTGGTGTGGATTTGAGAGTCACTGACAGACATCTGTGGAGAAGACATGATGAATATCATCTAAACCGCTGAAGCAGACATGTTGTTATTATATACATGATTAAATACAGACACGTACTGGATCTCTTCAACAGTGTTACTGACCTCCTGAGGATTGGTGTCAATGTCGGAAGGATCTTCCTCTGTTTCCATGTTCTGGATTTCTGGAGCACATGTATGATGGAAATGATCCGATTCCTCTGGTTCTGTTCTGATCACTGTCGGGTTGATCAATACATCGTCGCCTGTATCAGTTGTGTGTGTTTCTTTCAGTAAGTTGATTAATTGAGGTTCAGATCGGTCCAGTTCACTAACAGCACATGTGACTGATGCTGAATCATGCGTGTTTGATTGTGTGTGACCCGTCTCACAAGGTCTCTCTGTGTCCTCATGAGGCTTTTCTTCATCATCATCATCACGTCTGATCTGAGATATTTCAGGGTTCTTCACCGCTACAACAGGAAGTGTGATGGTCAGCTGTTTGTTAGTCTTGTTGAACTTTGCATCTCCTTTATCTTCATCCACAGGATACGAGAGCAGCAGATCCAGTTTATATGATGGTGTTTGAGATTCCAGGACGAGTCGTCTCTCCGTCACATGGACATCAACATCATGAGCAGATCTGAGAAGCGGTAAATCGATGATGATGATGATGTGTTTGGGTCGAGCGCTGGAGCACTCCTGTAGATCCAGCACTGATCTGTATTTGAGGGTGTAGTGTGGGATTGTGGGCTGTTTGGACAATGAACATCTGTGTTGATCTGGTTTGGGTCCGGTCTGATCTGGTTTGAGTCCGGTCTGATCTGGTTTGAGTTCGGTCTGATTTGGTTTGGTCTGATCTGGTTTTGCACCAGTTTGATCTGGTTTGGGTCCGGTCTGATCCGGATATGGAAATGACAGTCCCTCCTCACCTGAGCTCTTCTCCACATGTGCAGGTATCGGTCTGCGGATCACAGCTGGATGTGGAATTCCTTTATATCTCATTTGCAGTTGTTTTGTGTTCCGGTTGAGTTTAATCTGAAATGAATCTTCGATTCCTCTGATGGCTGTGCTGTTGATCAGGTTCATAAATCTGCGGTTGTTTTCTGCCATGTGAATCGCGTCTGGATGATAAACTACATCATATATCACACACGTGTTTCCTTTAGCATCTCTGTCCGGTCTCCCGGGTGTCAGACTGTACGGTAACGACCAGTTATATCCCGTTTTACCGTCGGTGTCTGTGGCGGCGGCGCATGACGGTTTATCGATCAGTTGATTGGAACAAATATTGATGAATGTTTTCCCGTGAGCGCTGCTCGTCTTCAACACATGATGAGATTCAGGGTGAATAAACTGCACATTCATGCCTCTTTCCTCCTCCAGCTGTTTAATTTCTTCTTCATATTGTCTCTTGTTTTCAGGGTTGGATATTTCTGCGGCATATTCATTCAGTAACGCGCGGAACGATTCGTTTTTTAAAGCTTCGCCGAATCGATTCATTTCATCTCGTGTCAAATTCAGCTCTTGAATTTTGCTGCCAAAAGCCATTGTTAACTGTTCAACTAAACGCTTGTGAGTTATCAAATTAAGACGAGTGTCGAAACTTTGATTAATGGAGGGCCAACTGTGTCTGTAACCATGGAAACAAACCTGCGACTACAACAGAGAGCTGCAGGCGAGCAGAACTGCTCTTCGCTTGAGCACACACCGGTCTGTGACGTGAGCACTAACCCGGAAAATAAACATTTATATCAATTAATATAATTCATATTGCTGGTGATACAAAACAAAACATGTGATTCTGCCCTGTCCAGCCTGTAAGCTGGATTTATGGATGTCAGCCAACGAGAAGACGCATTACTTTTTATTTTATTGCAATAACATAACATGAGTTTTTAGAACAGAAAAACGAAAATACTATAATTTAGTGGCAAGGGGATTAAACAAATGTGCCAAAATAATAACAGTTTATTGTTAACAGCACAAAAGAGATTTTTACAGGTTGAGCGATGATGGTGCCTGAGAACGTGCACAATGATTGACAGGCAGAAAGTCTTCTGATTGGGTAAACAAATAATTTGATCATGGCCCTCATTCCTGTGATTCATCTAATCGTGTGGCAGCAGTGCATAAAATCATGCAGATACGGGTCAGGAGCTTCAGTTGAAGTTCACATCAACCATCAGAATGGGTAAAAATGTGATCAGTATATTAGGCAGGTGTTTTTAATGTTGTGGCTTATCTGTATATTTGTAAGATCATCTCATCGAGAGAATGCCACACAAAGATGAGAAATATCGCTGCAAATGCAAAAATGAAGTTGAAAATGCATCATATAAACTCACGATTGCAAGATTTTAGTTGCAATTTTGAGTTTATATAATGTTATAAAATCTAAATCGAGAGAAATAAAGTCGCAATTGTGAAATAAAGAGTCAGAATTACCTCTTATTTTGTATTACCTGCTGAAATATCTTCAATAGGAATCAAATGCAGATTTATGGAAGAAAGAAAACTTAGATGAGTAATAATATTAATATTAAACAAGTTGTTTTCCAGTCGGACACAAACATTTACTTTCACACAAATACTTGCAACTTTGTAGCTGCAAATAAAGTTTTTCATCAGTTCAACACAGATCAAATAAATGTAGTTTAATAATCCTGAATGTAGACGATTAAATATAACTGCAATAATATGAGTATTAATGTAGCTGGAGTTTATTAAAACAATTTGAGTCCAATAGTCAAGTTTGTTAGATTAAAAGAAATAATTGCATATTTTCAACACATTCTATGATTTCCTATTTGGCCTGAAGAAAGTCGTTCTTTTCTGCACAGAGTTTCTGAGTTTCGGAGGTAAACGGAGAATCTGTGCTTGGAACCGGCTGGCATGAGTAGCGATGAAGTCTTCACATAATCTGAGGAAATAAACCATATTAGTTATTCTCCTCACTACTGAAGCGATGCTCCAGAACAACATGAGCGTTAGAAAACAAACGCGTGTCTGTTTCATGATTGAATGATACGGCGATCTTTACCGGATTAAAGGATAAGGCTGAGTCTGGAAAACTATCGCATCGTTGCAATGACCCTAAAAACACAAGATGATTACAGATAACACTGCTGAGAGTAACTTCACTGATATTTGACATCTTGTTTGAGACTGCTGATGTTTCCCTAATGATGCTGAGCAACACTTACTGAGTCCACCAGAAGAATATAATCATGACTTCCTCCAAACACCACGACATCAGAGTCTCTCGCTTCACAAGCGCTGTGCCACAGTCTGAATCACGAGAGGAACACACTCAGATCTCATTGGATCAACATGCTTATTATAAGTGCATTTTTATACACTATATAATCATGTTAATAATCATGTTTTCACTTACCGAGGTTTGTCCTGGTTTGGATGCTCCGTCTTTGTCCAGCCTTTCGTCTCCAGATTAAATATCCAACCGTCACCTGAAAGGAATTAAAACACCGGTTAAATGTTTATAGTTTAAGCAACAGTTTAGTTCAATTAAAGTATTATTTGATTGACATACTCATAGGTCTGCAGTCCACACTAAGTCCACCAAACAGGAAGAGTGCCGTGTCTGACACGGTTGTTAATGTGTGCCAGGACCGACCCAAAGGCCCTTCGGTGGACGGTACACTGATGTATAAAACACAAGACTTCACACACACATCCTGGTGTGCAGGTACAAGAGCGATGACATGGAATAATAAATAGGTTACATGAATAATGATCTGTAGATTACTTACATTTCTGACCATGTCCATGTATTAAAGTCCAAACAATACAGATCACTCGTTCTCGTCTCCTGTACACACATGACACGAGTCTTCTCAAAACATGCAACATGTCTTCAACACTATAACTCTAATGTAAAGGGGTGAGTTAGGATTTCTTTGGGAATGAGAAATAACATTAAGAGAGCAGCAGTCTGAATAAAAACTCACCATTATTCTCCCACCACATACGTAACCTTTACTAGCAATCGTAGCACTAGCGTGCGCGGCACGTGGGGCCGGAACATGTCCCTGTCAATCATTCATAACATCATAAACTGCTTCAGAAATCAACAGAACATATTTGACTATTAACCCATCATATTCAATATAGACTACAGTAACGTAATGATTGAATTATAAATAATCAATGATTCATGTGAAGGACTTACAAACGTCTGTGGTGCCGTCCAGCTGCTGCTTTCTGGGTCAAATTCATGAATTTCATTGTTCCATCCCCAGAAAACATCTTCAGCCTGACAAGATCAATAATACATACTTCTGAATCTATGGATGAATCACTATCACACACTTTAACCGTGAGGAGTATAAACTAAATTACCCATGATGCTTCATCCACAATGAAGCTCTTTGGATCAGTGATTTCATTCAGCAGTTTGTGACCGTATCCACCAAAGTAGATAATTCTGTTAAAAGGTCAAAACAGTCTCATATTGCAACTATTACATAAATAAATTCTACATATTGTAAAAATGTTCTTGATGAATTGAGATGCAGAAATATGACGCGCTCACCGTCCTTTATGAACCCAACAGGACAGTTTATCTCGTGGTGAAGGTAAAGATCCAGATCGATGTATCAACTTCCTCCAGATAAACTTTCCGTCGTGAAGATTGACTGAGAAATGCTAACATATAACGACATATATGTGGAGGCTCAGTATGACGTTTGAGGCTCATGATGCAAATGAACACAGAATCCAGTTTCACCTCATTCGTTTGTCCATCATCACAGCAGCCGCCGAATATAATGAAGTCTCCATTCACAACACAACCACATGTGCCTGACATAGACGGAGGAATCTCTCCAATCATGTCACGCCTTTCCCTTTCAGATAAAGTACATCCATACATTGAAGTGACACATTATTGAGTTCTCTTGACAGTCTTGCCTTTTGTGCTGAGGTTAAACAGTTATCAATAACATCTAATCAGGACATGTTGAATAAAACATGAATATGAAACATGTTGCAAAGTTTGATATTTATCTCATCAAACTGTCACTGACGGCTTTATTCATCTCATATCAATGTGTTTTTGTTCTATAATCTTCTAACAGTGTAAAACGTCTCGTTATGTATGTATCCTTGGTTCCCTGAGACTCGGTACACATGATATTGAGTTTATTAACACATATGTGGAGCAGAATCCCATCACACCGCACTACACGACATAACCTCCCAGAGATGAAACATGGCGCTGTACTCTTGTGGGACGGTGACCGACAAGAGAATACTGCAGTGAGGGATCCTCGTGTTGGGCCAGGAGGAGAGCACTCATAATGAGTATATGAACTATAGTCATATCATATGAATTAACCCCTTCACGAACCCAGTTGTAAGGGAGTTTATTTATAATGTAAGTGCTTGTGACTTACAGTAAATCACAACAGCCTGAATGCAGGCGGTTGTGTAAAAAGATGGAGATTGTCCTTAAACGGAGGAGCATAAGTATATATTTGGCCAATGAATAGCAAGCGCTATAAACAGAGAGGACTTGTGAGGAGAGACATTATGTCTAGGTGGTAAAACCTTGCAAATGTGTTTTGCGAGGACCATCTTGCTGCAAAACATGTCCTGTAAGAATACACCATAATCCATGCCCATGAGTGAGAACGTCTTTGCTTGGAGACGGATATTCCTTTTGTGCGTCCTCCACAGCATACAAAGAGCTGATCAGACAGTCTGAACTGGCATGTACACCCGCACAGGGCACAACAAATGCAATTATTGTTATTGATCCCAAATTATGGAGGAGGGAAGAAGGCCTGAAGGTGACCCACCTGTGCTCTGAAGGGTGTGGTTAGGACATTAGGCCCAGAATCTTTTCTGGGTTTGACAGTAGATCTTGAAAGTCCAGGGCCAAACTCCAGACATGAATTTTCAGTTGATAGTGCATGTAAGTCACCGACCGGTTTTCCTGAGGCTGAGTTTTACTGAGAGCTTTTAGGACTAAAGTTAAGTCCCAAGTCTGGACAGTAGCTGGCCGAGAGGTGGGTTTAATCGTCTTGCTCCTTTAAGGAATTAATTAAATCATGCTTGCCTATAGAGATGCCGGCATCATGAACCCATCAGTGAACACCTCACCACTCCCAGTGGCCTGGGACATATGTCGCTCGAAGCATCAAGGGGCGAGTCAGAGTGATGTTCCCCGGAGCACTGCAGGGGAGCGGAATGTGTTCCCGCGAATATTCCGTTCGCTGACTCGTGTATATCAGTGGCGAAGGGTAGAGGGCTTCGAAACGAGAGATGATCACTGACTTGAAAGAAGAAATTCTGAGGAAATGGTGTTTGTGCACCTGTTTTTATAACGGACAGATTTGCACCAAAACAGGCAGGGCTCAAACACCATAGCCAATATTAGAATATATGTGTTATTGTAGAGAGGTTTCAACTAGGTCGTGTAAGAAGGCACTCCCATATGCATTAATAAACGCAATGTCGAGTGTACTGACCTGTAAGGGAACACATTAAAGTTCACATTCTCTCCTGTTACACAATATAATCAACTATAATAACTATAATAACAATATAACAGCGATTCTTACCATAAACCACTTTCTAAATCATACAACCAAAGCTCGTCATTTGGAAGAAAAACTTCGTGGTGTGCCACTGACTGAGGAAAATAAATAATAAAATATAAGTTAATTTTTCAGAATGTGTTCAACATGTTTACTCAATAATTGTATTATTTTACTGCACTGTTAATAAAAGTGTTATTAAACATGGACTGCAAAACATAGTCAATATTTCATATTAATAATATTCAATATATCAGAATAGCACAAATTGAAGCACTATTTAATAAAATATGATTTGTCCTGATTATTACCACATAACCGCCCCACACATATAACATGTGCCCGTCCGTCGCCGCAGTGTGTCCGCTTCTCTCGCGAGCGACCAGCGGCTCTTCTTCACTCCTCTCCTCACACATCAACAATATACTTTATGATTATTAATGTTGTTATGAGGCGATAAAGCTCCGTGTTGAGAAGCAGCGAGACATCTGATGTCAAACACGCCTGTCAGATGAGTGTGTGTGTGTAGTCTCTCTCTAGTCTCATGACGTCATCTCATCCGTCACACATAGGGTCTTATATGAGCCAAAACTAAACAAAACAAAGTGTTATATAAGCGAAACATCAGCGCAGCTAAAGAGCGAAACGGGACTTTTCTTTTGGAAAGTGTGAGTTGTTTACGGAACATGTTGGACAGGAAGTTGCGTGATTTTCGCGGGAGCAGTTAAAGATGGAGACGCGCAGACTGAAGCAGAAAGTGAGCGCGGGATTTAAAATGCGCGGATTAATATTGCGACCGTATGTGACTCTTCATTACATTCATCTTTACATTCAACTGCTTCATTAAGAGTCAGTGACGGGATGTTTTGATCATTTCCTCATTGATGAAGGGTTTAACTGGAATGACGTCACAACAATCTCATGATCAGTAACATATTTTGTTTGTTTGTTTGTTTGTTTGTTTGTTTGTTTGGTCTCAGTGAGTCCAGCCGGTATCTGCTGCAGGTTCTGGAGTCTGTCAGTGAAGCGGATCTGGATGAAGTTCTTGAGCGAATCTTAGATGCCGTTGAAAAACAGCCGCGTAAGTCTGTTTTACCACAGAGAAGAAGATGATGATGATGATGATGATGATGATAATGATAATGATTATGATGTGTCTGTCTGTCTGTCTGTCTGTCTGTAGTGTCGTCCAGTATGATCGAGCTGTCTGTGGCAGAGACAGCTGTTCAGGACTGCAGTCAGTCATGTGATGAGACCATGTGAGAATATTTATATCTGAATTAAAGGAATATTATATTATGACACAAATGCTGTTGATTGATCTTAACTTGTATTGAACCTGGAATATTCCTTTAACTCACTGTTATTCACTTTAATATCTGAACTAACTCTCTGTAATATTTCTGTTCTTATAGTGACAATGTTTTCAACATTATTGGAGCGTTTGATGTTCCTCGATTCATCTACAGCACAGAGAGGAAGAAGTTTGTACCGTAAGGAATTCTTTACTGGATTAAGATCAGGATATTATTTATGTTGTTTAATGAGCAAAGACTTTTAATCTGATGCTGTTTATGGTTTCATCAGCTTTGTGCTGCATGAATATGATGAATACATGAACTCTGTTGTTTGATTTTCATTGTCAGTATCAGCATGACGAATCATCCGCCTCCTAAACTGTGCGCTCAATCGAGAGATAAAGCCGAACTCTTCAGAGAACGACACACAATCCTACAGCAGGCAAGAATCATCTGATATGAACACATGCTGAGTGACCCTATCATGTTTACAATAATAATCTTTATTTATATGGTTCTCTTTGAGTCATAAAACACATTTCAACTTTATAATAAGCTGGAATGAAAAACCCAACTTCAGACGGCATTGATGTGATCCCATTATAAAATACAGGTGTCAACAGGTCCCGAAACATTTAGTGATCACCTAAAACACATTCAGAGGAACACATGTGACCGCATCACATATGTAGTGGAAATGCTAATACTCACCTGCCAATCAAACACTGGGCTTTTTCCTTTTGTCAACATGCAGTAACACTGATGTGTGTCATGATGACATCAGACCCTCACAATCTGATCACAACTGTTCACAACAGACATGTTTCAGTCAAATGTTGAAACCGTACGTTTCTGTCATTCCTTCATAAACTAGCGGACACACAGACATGAACTTTTCACCCCTCCTGTGATTGGATCAGCTCCAGATGAAGGGAGAAACAAATTCCAGGTAAAAATGGCACGTGCTTATAAGAGACATACAGAGCATGTTCATGTATTTAAATAAATGTTTATGATCTGTGACTATCATCAGCTGAAGACGGTTGAAGCTCTTTTGGGCAGCACAGCTAAACTGGGTGACGTGATTGTGCTCGGGATGATCACACAGCTTAAAGAGGTATTCATCACGTTTACCTCCATCACGTTTACCTCCATCACGTTTACCTCATCACGTTTACATCATCACGTTTACATCCATCACGTTTACCTTCATCACGTTTACCTCATCACGTTTACCTCATCACGTTTACCTCATCACGTTTACCTCATCACGTTTACCTCATCACGTTTACCTCATCACGTTTACCTCCATCACGTTTACCTCCATCACGTTTACATCATCACGTTTACCTTCATCACGTTTGCATCCATCACGTTTGCATCATCACGTTTACCTCATCACGTTTACCTCATCACGTTTACCTCCATCACGTTTACCTCCATCACGTTTACATCCATCACGTTTACCTTCATCACGTTTGCATCCATCACGTTTGCATCCATCACGTTTGCATCATCACGTTTGCATCATCACGTTTACATCATCACGTTTACATCATCACGTTTACATCCATCACGTTTACCTTCATCACGTTTACCTTCATCACGTTTGCATCCATCACGTTTGCATCCATCACGTTTGCATCCATCACGTTTACCTTCATCACGTTTACCTTCATCACGTTTGCATCCATCACGTTTACATCCATCACGTTTGCATCATCACGTTTACCTTCATCACGTTTGCATCCATCACGTTTGCATCATCACGTTTGCATCATCACGTTTACATCATCACGTTTACCTTCATCACGTTTGCATCCATCACGTTTGCATCCATCACGTTTGCATCCATCACGTTTACATCATCACGTTTACATCATCACGTTTACATCATCACGTTTACATCCATCACGTTTACCTTCATCACGTTTACCTTCATCACGTTTACCTTCATCACGTTTACCTTCATCACGTTTACCTTCATCACGTTTGCATCCATCACGTTTGCATCCATCACGTTTGCATCATCACGTTTACATCCATCACGTTTACATCATCACGTTTGCATCCATCACGTTTGCATCCATCACGTTTGCATCATCACGTTTGCATCATCACGTTTGCATCATCACGTTTACATCCATCACGTTTACATCCATCACGTTTACCTTCATCACGTTTACATCCATCACGTTTACCTTCATCACGTTTACCTTCATCACGTTTACCTTCATCACGTTTACCTCCATCACGTTTACATCCATCACGTTTACATCCATCACGTTTACCTTCATCACGTTTACCTTCATCACGTTTGCATCCATCACGTTTACATCCATCACGTTTGCATCCGTCACGTTTACCTTCATCACGTTTACCTTCATCACGTTTACCTCCATCACGTTTACCTCCATCACGTTTGCATCCATCACGTTTACCTCCATCACGTTTACCTCCATCACGTTTACCTCCATCACGTTTACATCCGTCTCGTTTACATCCGTCTCGTTTACCTCGTCACGTTTACCTTCCTCACGTTTACCTTCATCACGTTTACCTCCTTCACGTTTACATCCGTCACATTTACATTCATCACGTTTATAATGTTTGTTAGAACACTCTCATGCTTATAAAAGGTTGTTATGAAACTGAGAGGAAGTCCTGACTGCTGATTGGTCGATATGCCATTCCAGTTGTCATGTTAAAACCCATATTAACAGTTATAATGTGAAAGAGTTGAAGAACAAGTGTAATCACTTAGAAAAATCACTTCATATTAATAGAATTGTGTTAGTTATTTCAAACAACGTCTAATTTCAACTCCTCAGTTTGAGGTTTTTGGCCATTGTGTTTCAGTGGCCAAATAAAGTTTCAGTTCCATTTTCAGTCTAGGATTTCTGTGCAATTTGTCGTATCGTGTCTAATAACATTGTGATTATATTCATAGTAATGTTTGTTTAATCCGAGCACAAATGTGTTTACGTGACCGACTCTGTTTGACTTTCAGGGTAAATTCTTCCTGGAGGATCCGAGTGGCACAGTTCAGCTCAATCTATCAAAGGCAATATCCTTCCCATGTTTATCACGTGCACTGCTGTCTTGGGGAATGTTTCCTGTTTATTTCTTAACACTAATCATACCAGTTCCACAGTGGTCTGTACACGGAGTCGTGTTTCGTCCTCGCTGAGGGTGAGTCTTTTGCTGAGGGTGAGTTTTGCTCTCGCTGCATTATGGGAATGATCACATGTTCTGTCTGTTGTGTTCACAGGATGGTACGAGGACTCTGTGTTTCATGTGAACGCTTTCGGGTTTCCACCTACAGAACCGTCCTCTGTTACCAGGTGTACATGAGATCTCATTTACTGTAATACTAATCGCTTGACATTGTTGTAAGATGACCAGAGACAAAGACGAGACCAATGATGCATGAGAGCTTTATTGAGTTTACAGAAAATACATACAGCACAGCCGGATCTATGCAAAACACAACTTCCTGTTCGACACATTTACAGCCATGATGCACCTGCAGAAGAGAAGCTAATCAAACACAAACATTCTAGAAACTAATACAGATAACAGCAGAAGCACAAATAGCAGTTGCTACTTTATGAGAAACAGACATAGGAAGAAAGAAATTATTCATTGAAGGACAACTCTGGGGCAAGTTTGGGTTAGTTCCGTCCTCCCTTCTGTGTGCCCAGGTGCTTGCCCGGGTCAAGGACAGGGGTGACCCTCTGAGGGGATATGTGCAGAACACTGCTCGCTGTATAATGTCCCATAACAAACATCATTTAAAATCATCACAATTGTGTTTCTCTGGTATTACTGTACAGTACGGTTGGGTTAGTTAACATTAGTTAGCTACATTAGTCAAAATAAACTAAATAAGCAACTCCAAGATTCCCAAGGAACACACAAACTGATTAAATGTATACCTTGAATTCATGAATGTAAATGTAGTAAATGATAAAAGGATAAATATCAATCAGCCACAACATTTAAAGCACCTGTCTAATATTGTGTAGGTCCCCCTCATGCCACCAAAACAGCGCCAACCCGCATGTCAGAACAGCATTCAGAGATGATATTCAGCACAATTGTACAGAGTGGTTATCTGAGTTACTGTAGACTTTGTTTGACCATTCTCTGTTGATCTCTCATCAACAAGTGTTTCATACACAGAACTGACCATCACTGGATGTGTTTTGTGTTTTTCATTCTGAGTAAATTCTAGAGACTGTTGTGTGTGAAAATCCCAGAAATATTCAAACCAGCCCGTCTGACAACAACAATCATCATGTGATTATCTATTCAGCCAATCGTATGACAGCAGTGCATAATATCATGCAGATACGGGTCAGGAGCTTCAGTTAATGTTCACATCAACCATCAGAATGGGGAAAAATGTGATGTCAGTGATTTGGAGTGTGGCATGATTGTTGGTGTCAGACGGGCTGGTTTGAGTATTTCTGGGATTTTCACACGCAACATTCTCTAGAATTTACTCAGAATGAAAAACACAAAACACATCCAGTGAGCGACAGTGTATGAAACACTTGTTGATGAGAGATCAACAGAGAATGGTCAGACTGGATATACACAATATTAGGCAGGTGGTTTTAATGTTTTGGCTGATCGGTGTATAGTTCATTCATGATATTTCATGCATTTATTAATGTTAACAATCACAACCTGTTAATGTTGCATTTCTGTGTCCAGGGCTTATTATGGCAACATAAACTTCTTCGGTGGGCCGTCCACCACTGCGGTCAAAGCATCATCCAAACTAAAGCAGCTGGAGGAAGAGAATGAAGACGCCATGTTTGTTATCGTGTCGGACGTGTGGTTGGACAGTGTGGAGGTTCTAGAGAAGATTCACACCATGTTGTCAGGTTCAGTGATTTCCTTGATTTCAGTTTGTGCTCAAATTGTCCCAAATGGATAATATTGTAAAAGTTTTTCTGTGTAAATGCCTCAAACGGTTGCAGGTTACTCTGCGATGCCCCCCACCTGCTTCATCTTCTGTGGGAGTTTTTCTTCTGCTCCTTACGGCAAAAACCAGATAAAAACACTCAAAGGTTTGTTGTAGAACGTTTGCTCTCCTCAATCATTTGGTAAAGTGATACAAATTATTCTTTCATAATGCAAAAATGTTTTTGTTGTTGTTCCAGAGTCGTTTAAAGCACTTGCGGATCTCATTTGTGAATATCCCAGCATTCATAGCAGGTGAGACATTATAATCAGTCCTAACCCTGAAACTGTGCCATAAGAAAGTGTTGAAGACTGAAAACTCATTTATTTCTTACTCAACCAGATGCATATGAACACAATGTTTTTCTCATTTGATCGACACTTATTATCTGATTTCTCTGAAATGTGATTTGCATTACAGCTTCCCCGATATGACATCAATAACATGATAAAACCCAATAGAAACAAACAATAACATAAATAAAAACAGAAACTGTCCTTACACAATCACATAGTTGCTATGTTAGATCTTTCTCATTGAGGATTTATGTCATGGCACAACAGTGTCCAGGACTTTATTGACCCGTTTTAAATGTGTTTATGCAGCAGTCGTTTTGTGTTTGTTCCTGGTCCAGAAGACCCCGGGCCCGGTAATGTCCTACCCAGGTATTTCATTGGCCGTGATTATTAATTACTTCTTGACTCTAGATATTTATGAATGTATCTGCAATGTAATTGAACACTTCCTTGAATACGTGAGAATATGTTTGTGATATCAGACCTCCTTTAGCTGAACACATCACAGAAGAATTTCGACAGCGAGTGCCGTTCTCTGTGTTCACCACCAACCCCTGCAGGTATCTGTAATGATGGACATCATCTGTTTGTTTGTTGAAGAGGGGGCTTTCATGATTTCATGTGGATTTTGTGACTTCATATATCAGAATACAGTACTGCAGTCAAGAGATGGTGGTGATTCGAGAAGATCTCGTCAATAAGATGTGCCGAAACTGTGTACGACTTCCCAGCAACAACCTGGACATCCCATCCCATGTGAGTACGAGCTGTCTGATCTGTGTCAGTCATGTTAATAGATCTTATTCACACTAGCGCCATCTTTGATTTCTAATGAGAGTGACAATGAGGGACAGAATGATCTCTTCAATGTCAGGAACAGTATGAAGCTCCTTGATCACATCTGATTTTCCTCAACTCGTGTTGTCTGGAGTGCTTTGTCCACTGAATGTTCTCAGACAGATATTTGACCAATCCAGAAACACTTTAAACTGCAGTACAGCCCATTAAAGACTTCAAGATGCATTTTTATACATTGTTTTTATTATACATACAGATTTACTCATTGATATTGATAGTGTGAAGTAACACTTTAAACTAACTCTTGAGTATTTGTTTTTATTATATACATAATTCCAAGTAACACACTGACAACGAACCATTACAAGATATAATCATGAACATCTGAAATACAAGCGCACGTATAAATCAACAATCCTTGAAGTGTTTCAAGAACAAATAAACATTACTCAGACACCTGAACGGGTGCATGCAGGTGCTTAAAACAGTCAAATGTATAGAAAGGAGAATACATGTCTCACACACTGCTATAGAAATCATTATATTATACACACAGCCACACTTATTCAGGTTATATTTCACCAGTGGACCAAGTGTTGCTATTTTAATGAATATAATGAATCTTGAAAGATAGAGCTAGATGCAGAAATGTCTTGATGTTTGAGAGACTCACAATAATACTGAAATAGGGTTAGGGTTAGTTTTAAGTTATTTTATGAACACAAAACTTCCCAAAGAAAACCTATTCAATAGAATATGAGTGATTCCTTCTTTGGTAAACACAATAAAACATTTTATTTTTAAAACCAATTATGCACATCACATTCAAATGTGATATTATGTACACAAGAAATCAATATTAATTCAATTAACACTAACAATTGACATCGCCTCGTCCACAATGCTGTGATTGATCGAGAGGATCAGCAGCCGGGACCGTTGGGTTAAAGACCGCTGTGGAGCTCGCACTGATGCGGGATCAGCCGTAGGGTGCATTAATGAGCACCAAATGAGTGCTAAAATGTTAAATAGGACCCACTACGCTCTTGTAGATTACACGAGACTGCAAGTCCACATCAGATGTGCCATTGGGACAGGTGTGTGTTTGTGGGGTGTGCATCAGTGTAATGACGTCCTATTCCAACCACTGTTCAGAACCAAGCTGAATTATGTCAGATCTGTAAATGGGTTAATCGCAATTATGAAAAGTTAATTTTTGAATGAATCACTTATTAACGTGTTATTCTGACAGCTCTAGTAATTCTGCCTTTGTTCAACAGTTTGTAAAGACAATCTTGTCACAAGGTCACCTGACGCCACTCCCGCTCTATGTGTGTCCTGTGTACTGGGCGTATGACTACGCCTTAAGAGTGTATCCTGTGCCTGATGTCATCGTCTTCGCTGACAAATATGATCCATTCAACATCAGCAACACAGACTGTCTGTGCATCAACCCGGTACTCCCCTTCACGTCTTTATTTTATTCATGTGAATATGAAATATAAGTGACGTGTGCATGTATTTGTCCTGACTGCACTGACAGCACAACCCATCATTCAGGATGAATGACATGAAATCTGTTGTTGTCTTTCTCTTCAGGGCTCTTTTCCAAGAAGTGGATTTACCTTTAAAGTGTACTACCCCTCCAACAGAACAGTTGAGGACAGGTATCAGTCTTTTGCCATCTAAGCCCTCTTGATTAACATTGTGCCTTTATTCATTTAAGGACATTGTTTTTATTTCCAAATGAAAGCTCATCCATGTTTAATATTTATTTTATTTTTTTCTACAGCAAATTACAAGGTCTTTAAAGTTGAAGAGGCTGGCACGGATGTTTTTTACTTAAATTTTCTCTTTCAAATGTTCATTCCTTTAAAAATAATGTTCTTATAGTAGATACAAAATAGTGGTTTTGCTGGGTGCCAGTTTTGTTGTGGTTTTGCATTTTTAAATAAAATAAATATTGAAAATGAGTGTTATTTTGCTGCTTTCTGCAGTTCTGACTGCTAGACGTTAGGTGTAAGCCTGGTTAAACAGATCAGTCTTTATATAAAAGGCACATAAAAGGGATCATGACACAAGGACGTGATATAACTTGATGTATAATTTTAATTAACAGGAAACAAAATCTTACATATAGTGATATACACTCACCTAAAGGATTATTAGGAACACCTGTTCAATTTCTCATTAATGCAATTATCTAATCAACCAATCACATGGCAGTTGCTTCAATGCATTTAGGGGTGTGGTCCTGGTCAAGACTATCTCCTGAACTCCAAACTGAATGTCAGAATGGGAAAGAAATGTGATTTAAGCAATTTTGAGCGTGGCATGGTTGTTGGTGCCAGACGGGCCGGTCTGAGTATTTCACAATCTGCTCAGTTACTGGGATTTTCACGCACAACCATTTCTAGGGTTTACAAAGAATGGTGTGAAAAGGGAAAAACATCCAGTATGCGGAAGTCCTGTGGGCGAAAATGCCTTGTTGATGCTAGAGGTCAGAGGAGAATGGGCCGACTGATTCAAGCTGATAGAAGAGCAACTTTGCCTGAAATAACCACTCGTTACAACCGAGGTATGCAGCAAAGCATTTGTGAAGCCACAACACGCACAACCTTGAGGCGGATGGGCTACAACAGCAGAAGACCCCACCGGTACCACTCATCTCCACTACAAATAGGAAAAAGAGGCTACAATTTGCAAGAGCTCACCAAAATTGGACAGTTGAAGACTGGAAAAATGTTGCCTGGTCTGATGAGTCTCGATTTCTGTTGAGACATTCAGATGGTAGAGTCAGAATTTGGCGTAAACAGAATGAGAACATGGATCCATCATGCCTTGTTACCACTGTGCAGGCTGGTGGTGGTGGTGTAATGGTGTGGGGATGTTTTCTTGGCACACTTTAGGCCCCTTAGTGCCAATTGGGCATCGTTTAAATGCCACGGCCTACCTGAGCATTGTTTCTGACCATGTCCATCCCTTTATGGCCACCATGTACCCATCCTCTGATGGCTACTTCCAGCAGGATAATGCACCATGTCACAAAGCTCGAATCATTTCAAATTGGTTTCTTGAACATGACAATGAGTTCACTGTACTAAAATGGCCCCCACAGTCACCAGATCTCAACCCAATAGAGCATCTTTGGGATGTGGTGGAACGGGAGCTTCGTGCCCTGGATGTGCATCCCACAAATCTCCATCAACTGCAAGATGCTATCCTATCAATATGGGCCAACATTTCTAAAGAATGCTTTCAGCACCTTGTTGAATCAATGCCACGTAGAATTAAGGCAGTTCTGAAGGCGAAAGGGGGTCAAACACAGTATTAGTATGTGTTCCTAATAATCCTTTAGGTGAGTGTAGTGGCACTAATGGGTATAGTGACAATGAGTAAAGTGGTACAAATGGGTGTAGTGGCACTAATGGGTGTAGTGGTAATTATGGGTATAGTGGCACTAATGGGTATAGTGGTATAGTGGCACTAATGGGTATAGTGGTACTATAGGGTATAGTGTCATTAATGGGTATTAGTGGCATTA
This sequence comes from Xyrauchen texanus, assembly GCF_025860055.1. Lineage (NCBI taxonomy): Eukaryota > Metazoa > Chordata > Actinopteri > Cypriniformes > Catostomidae > Xyrauchen > Xyrauchen texanus. The sequence goes on along the minus strand of NW_026266787.1, from coordinate 593 downwards.
ATGAGTAAAGTGGTACAAATTGGTATTGTGGTAATAAAATGCTGTAGTGGTAATTATGGGTATAGTGGCGCTAATGGTTATAGTGGCATTAATGGGTATGTTGGCAATAATGAGTAGGGGTGGTACAAATGGGTGTAGTGGCACTAATGGGTATAGTGGCACTAATGGGTTTGGGTAGGGCCTCCCTTTGTGCCCCTTTGTGCCTGTGCCCACTACAGCCTCAGTTTTCTGTTTTTGGCTGACAGAAGTGGAACCTAGTGTGGTCTTCTGCTGTTGTAGTCCATCCATCTCAAGGTTCGACATGTTGTGCATTCTGAGATGATTTTCTTCTCACCACACTTGTACAGAGCGGTTATCTGAGTTAATGTAGCCTTTCTGTCAGCTCGAACCAGTCTGGCCATTCTCCATTGACCTCGGTCATTAACAAGGGTTTCTGTCCACAGATCTGCCGCTTATTGGATTTATTTTGTTTTTCACACCATTCTCTTTGCATTCTAGTGACTGTTGTGCATTAAAATCCCAGGAGATCAGCAGTTACGGAAATACTCAAACCTACCCTGTTCAAAATCACTGAGATCACATTTTCCCCATTC
>NW_026266786.1:0-92212 GCF_025860055.1 Xyrauchen texanus | reverse complement strand
GCTAAAAACAAGCCTGACAGTTAAATTCCTGGATATATTTGTAAAAACTTGCTTTCCACCTTTAACCACACATTTAATTCCTAGAGTATAAAATACCTATGAGTTTAAAACATTTAGATAAAAAAAGTGAGTGTTGGCTTTTCAGAGAGAGCGAGTGGGGGAGACAGATCAGGTAACTGATCATACTGGACATGTGTATGCAATTACATTGTGATGTACACAAACTCTTTGTTGCCTGTGAGAAGACTTTTGGCTGTAAGTAATCACTGCATCTGAAATTTGATCTTGAGTTCTTTTAAAACCACATATGATTTAAATGTCAAGGGACTATATAAAGAAATCTCCACTTGTACAAATGTTTTCTGAGAAATCAAATTGGGTATTAAAATGATTGCTTTGTAGAAAATGAAAGAGCCCATATTATACTTATTTACAAGACGGGGTCTACTACATTAGGTAAACATGCTTTAATGTTCAAAAAACAAAATGTTTTCTCATACTGTACATTTCTTTTCCCCGCACTGCTTCCTCTGGCTCAAATGCTCTGATTTACCTCCTGTCTCTTTAAAGTTCTCCATTCCGAAAAGCCCAGTGTGCTCTGATTGGTCAGCTGGCCATAGTGTGTGTCAGAAATGTAAAGCCCCTTACCATAACCGAGTTTCAGCTCCCAAGTCATGCTGAGCAGCTGTAAACACTATTGTAACTATGGTAACAGTGGCTTTGGTTTTTGCCATACCATGCCAATAATAAATGAAAATATAGCTGCAAGCAGCAATGCGGATTCCTCCTCAAAATGGCAAATCATTTAAAATTGATCAGTAGATGGTTGGGGATAAACCCTCCCAATTAAGGAATTCAAAAAAACATGTCTTCGTCTGATTCCTAAACAAAACATTTTCAATGTACAGGAAAATCCATACCGGACCTAATGGATCCTTGAGGCTTTTTTGTTCCCAATGAGAAATGCGGCATGTACACCAAGTTTCAGAAGAATTGGACAAATGGGGTGGATATTATATCATTTTGAAAAAAAAATTTTGGAGCGTGGCCTGTAAGCGCCACCTATGGGCAAATGTTGGTCATTCTTGGTTTGTGGGTTCCTGTTGGCCTGTAGTATAAATGTACAAAATTAGAAAATATTTGACCAGAAAATGGGAATTTTGGAGTGGCCTGTAGCACCCCTAGGGGCAAATGTGGGCCTTTCTTGGTTTGTGGGTTCCTGTCGGCCTGTAGAATCAATACACCAAATTAGAAAATGTTTGACCAGAAAATGGGATTTTTGGAATTACCTGTAAGCGCCCCTAATGGCGAATGTTGGCCATTACGTGGTTTGTGGGTTCCTGTTGGCATGTAGTATCCGTGTACCAAATTAGAACATTTTTGACCAGAAAATGGGAATTTTGGCATGGCCTGTAAGCGCCCCTAGGGGTGAATGTTGTCCATTCTTGGTTTGTGGGTTCCTGTCTGCCTGTAGTATCAATGTACCAAATTAAAAAAAATTTGACCAGAAAGCGGGAATTTTGGCGTGGCCTTTAAGCCCCCTAGTGGTGAATGTCGGCCATTCTTGGTTTGTGGGTTCCTGTTGGCCTGTAGTACCATTGTACCAAATTAGAACATTTTAGACCAGAAAATGGGAATTTCGACATGGCCTGTAAGCCCCCTAGGGGCGAATGTCGGCCATTCTTTGCGCAGTACTTCAGAGTGATGTCATCTTGAAGCATGTTAGGTTTGAAAAACCATCAGTCAAAATTACATTTGATTTATTGACAGGTATATATTGTTAAAATTTGGACATTTACATAAACACGCCCCTTTCAGACATTTTGTATCACATTCATTTTTCCTAAGTAATGTTTTCAAGGATGTCCATTCTACAAATGTGTACCAAATTTCAAGTCAATTGGAGCTACGGTTCAGGAGAAGAAGAGTATTTTTAGGTTTTCAGCAAATTTTCAGCGTACGGGAAAATCCATCATGGTGAAAGTTATGGGTCCTTAAGGCTTTTTGTTCCCCATGAGGAATGAGGCATGTACACCAAGTTTCAGAAGATTTAGACAAATGGTGTGGAAATTGTATCACTTTGAATGAAAAATCACTTTGAAAATCTCTACTTTCACTTTCACTTCTCTCTTAAGATTTTTTTCTGTTTTTTTTGTGTGATTTACATAAGCATATCACAAGCAATTTTATTTGAAAGACTATCTAGGCACATAATAACACTGTATAGCTGTGACTGTTTATAACTATTTCAAAATGTAGCCTACAAGCTCACACTTTAAATGGTCAGTGCTTTGATTTTTAAATCATTAAAATAGCAACAGATCCAGTGAAAAAAATGGAGTGATTGTGTTTACATGCCATTCAAAAACGTGGCATTTTACAAGGTAAGAGAGAAATAAAAAACTTAAAATAATACCATTTGTACTTCTCAATTACTTGGGAATGTCTATGTTCAGGGCGAAGGCTAAATTGTTACTGTCTCTTTAAGAGGCTTTTATCGCATGATACGATACTTAAGGCACAGTTCAGTTTAATCTTTTGAGAACTGAGAAGTATCATTATTTTCGTTTTGTGCCATGCTTGTTGCATTTGTATTCATTGTGAGATGATAAAATACAGACTGCGTGAATGGTTGATTTTGTTCACTTGAATTCTGTGGCGTGTTTCAGAAAAATAATCGCGAAGACAGAGACTGAGCACCCTGTTTATTTATTTTACAAAAGCACAAGGTTTTGTTGTTATTGTAAGTGTACACAAATAAAAGTAAACATTTCATAGTTCAGTAATGATGTCTTGCATGTTTCTGTATGGGCAAAAATGGCGCTAGTATTTTGTTTAAGTTGTTTCAGCTGTTTCGAGAGAAAAATATAGCAGGACGTCATCTGGAATAATGCCAGAATAAAATATAATTATTCCAGATTTCTTTCTCAACTGTTTGTTCACTTGAGACATAACAGACTCCTCAATATATCATGTATTTTGACACTCTGTTGTATGAAATTGTCCGTTCAGGCGCAAGCAGCAGCGAAAGACATCGGAGTCGCGTGAGTTAGACGCGACGCGGCTCGCTGTGTCACACAAACAGCTTCGCAAACATGTATTTGAGTTGTTTTGACATTTGTTGAGTTGAATAGTGTAAAATCGCTTGAATGTTCAAACAGGCAAACATTGTATACAACCGACAAACCTTCATGATGATCGCGAGCAAAAATGATCTCGCCTCAGCGGTTTGCGTGTTGTCAGAGACAATTAAACAACATCATTCTCGGAAGTTTTGATACGTTAGGATTGATCAGCCCATCCCTACTTTCTTTAGACATATGTTTCATGTTTGTGTAAGTTTTTGTGGCGTGTTTCAGAAAGATATTAAGCTTAGACAAAGAGCACACGGTTTATTTTCTTTATTTTACAACAAATAAAAGTACAACTTTCATAGTTTGTGACGATGTATTAAATGTATCTGTATGTGCAAAAATAACGCAGTATTTTGTTTAAGCTGTTAGCGCTGTTTCGAGAGAAAAATCTTAACAGGACACCACAGCGGCATCCGTGTTGTTCACAATAATTCATAATTAAATATATTGATACCCAATTTCTTTATCAACTGTTTGTTCACTTGATACATAACAGACACCCCAATATATCATGTATTTTGGTGTATGAAATTGTCCGTTCAAACGCATGAAGCTGTGGCGAACTCTCATCGGCGTCGCGGCGTTAGTCGCGACGCGGCTCGCTCGCTGTGTCACACAAACTGCTTTCGAAAACATTTATTTGAGTTGTTTTGCCTTTGTTGAGTTGAATAGTGTAAAATCGGCTTGAATGTTCAAGCAGGCAACCATTGTACACAACCAACAAACCTTCGTGAAGATCGCGAGCAAAAATGATCTCGCCTCGAGGATTGCGTGTTGTCAGAGACAATTAAACAACATCATACTCGGAAGTTTTGATACGTTAACGCTGTCTCGATAGAGAAAAATCTAACAGGACATCACAGCGGCATCACTAGACCCCTTCAATAATTCATAATTCAATATATTGATACCCGATTTCTTTATCAACTGTTTGTTCACTTGAGATATAGCAGACACCCCAATATATCATGTATTTTGGTGTATGAAATTGTCCGTTGAAGCGCTAAGAAGGAAGCGAACTCTCATCGGCGTCGCGAGCGTTAGGCGCTGACGCGGCTCGCTTCGCTGTGTCACACAAACTGCTTTCGAAAACATTTATTTGAGTTGTTTTGCCTTTGTTGAGTTGAATAGTGTAAAATCGCTTGAATGTTCAAACTGGAAAGCATTAAGACACACAATTGATTTGACATACCTCCATGCAGGCATCAAAATGTCTTCTGTAGTCTAAGTCTGGAGCTCCACCCACTAGGAGACCGAAATGCTTCATTAGAGATTGCTACAGAAGAGCTGCATGTGGTAGACAGAGTTACTCCAGTAGAGGAGCCTCTTTGCTCAGCCAATGTAAGTGAATGGGATTTTACATGTGGACCATATTTGTCCAGTAGAGGGAGCACTTTTGCTCAGCCATTGTAAATCAATGGGATTTTAAACATTTTTGATCATCTTTTGTGTGTACATTTACATAAACACGTCCATTTCAGCCATTTTGTATTGTATTCATTTTTGCTAAGTAGCGTTTGGAAAGACATACATACTACACACGTGTGCCAAATTCCAAGTCAATTGGAGCTGAGGTTCAGGAGAAGAAGAGTTTTGTAGGTTTTCCAAAATTTTCACTGTACAGGAAAATCCATAATGGCAGAAGTATGGGTCCTTGAGGCTTTTTTGTTCCCCATGAGAAATGAGGCATGTTTACAAAGTTTCAGAAGATTTGGACAAATGGGGTGGAAATTATATCACTTTGAATTTTTGTTTTTTGGGCGTGGCCTGTAGCGCCACCTATGGGCGAATGTTGACCATTCTTGGTTTGGGGGTACCCGTTGGCATGGAGTATCAATGTGCCAATTTAGAACATTTTTGACCAGTGACTTTTTGAGCTATTGGGGCTCAAGGAGAAGAAGAATAATAATAATAATAATAATAATAAATATAGCTGCAAGCAGCAATGCGGATTCCTCCTCAAAATGGCAAATCATTTCAAATTGATCAGTAGAGGGTTGGGGTTAAACCCTCTCAATGGATGAATCCAAAAAACATGTATTTCTGTCTGAATCCTAAACGAAACATTTTCAGTCTACAGGAAAATCCATCATACCTTATGGATCCTTGAGGCTTTTTGTTCCCAATGAGAAATGAGGCATGTACACCAAGATTCAAAAGAATTGGTTAAATGGCGTGGAAATGGTATCACTTTGAAAATATTTTTTGGGGACGTGGCCTGTAGCGCCACCTATGGGCAAATGTGGGTCATTCTTGGTTTGTGGGTTCCTGTTGGCCTGTAGTATCAATGTACATAATTAGAAAATATTTGACCAGAAAATGGGACTTTTGGGAATTACCTGTAGCGCCCCTAGGGGTGAATGTTGGCCATTCTTGGTTTGAGGGTTCCTGTTGACCTGTAGTATCAATGTACCAAATTAGAACATTTTTGACCATAAAATGGGAATTTCGGCATGGCCTCTAGTGCCCCCTAGGGGCGAATGTTGGCCATTCTTTGTTTGTGGGTTCCTGTTGGCCAGTAGTATCAATGTACCATATTAGAAAATTTTTGACCAGAAAGCGAAATTTTGGGAGTGGCCTGTAAGCCCCCTAATGGCGAATGTGGGCCATACTTGGTTTGTGGGTTCCTGTTGGCCTGTAGTATCAATGTACCAAATTATAACTTTTTGACCAGAAAATGGGAATTTCGGCTTGGCCTCTAAGCGCCACCTAGTGGTGAATGTCGGTCATTCTTGGTTTGTGGATTCCTTTTGGCCTGTACTATTAATGTACCAAATTAGAACATTTTTGACCAGAAAATGGGAATTTCGGCATGGCCTGTAGTGCCCCTAGGGGCGAATGTTGGCCATTCTTGGTTTGAGGGTTCCTGTTGACCTGCAGTATCAATGTACCAAATTAGAGCGTTTTTGACCAGAAAGCGAAATTTTGGAGTAGCCTGTAAGCGCCCCTAAGAGCGAATGTGGGCCACACTTGGTATGTGGGTTCCTGTTGGCCTGTAGTATCAAAGTACCAAATTAGAAAATTTTTGACCAGAAAATGGGAATTTTGGCTTGTCCTGTAGTGCCCCTAGTGGCGAATGTCGGTCATTCTTGGTTTGTGGATTCCTGTTGGCCTGTACTATTCTTGTACCGAATTAGAACATTTTTGACCAGAAAATGGGAATTTTGGCTTGTCCTGTAGTGCCCCTAGTGGCGTATGTCGGTCATTCTTGGTTTGTGGATTCCTGTTGGCCTGTACTATTAATTTACCAAATTAGAACATTTTTGACCAGAAAATGGGAATTTTAGCATGGCCATTCTTTGCACAGTACTTCAGAGTGATGTCATCTTTAAGCATGTTAGGTTTGAAAAACCATCAGTCAAAATTACATTTGATTTATTGACACGTATATATTGTTAAAATTTGGACATTTACATAAACACGCCCCTTTCAGCCATTTTGTATCGTATTCATTTTTCCTAAGTAACGTTTTCAAGGATGTCCATTCTACACATGTGTACCAAATTTCAAGTCAATTGGAGCTACGGTTCAGGAGAAGAAGAGTTTTGTAGGTTTTAGCAAATTTTCAACGTACTGGGAAAATCCATCATGGCGGAAGTTATGGGTTCTTGAGGCTTTTTGTTCCCCATGAGGAATGAGGCATGTACACCAAATTTCAGAAGATTTGGACAAATGGCGTGGAAATTGTATCACTTTGAATTTTGTTTTTTGGGCGTGGCCTGTAAGCGCCACCTATGGGCGAATGTGGGCCATTCTTGGTTTGGGGGTACCCGTTGGCATGGAGTATCAATGTGCCAATTTAGAAAATTTTGACCAGTGACTTTTTGAGCTATTGGGGCTCAAGGAGAAGTAATAATAATAATAATAATAATAATAATAATAAATATAGCTGCAAGCAGCAATCGCGGATTCCTCCTCAAAATGGCAAATCATTTAAAATTGATCAGTAGATGGTTGGGGATAAACCCTCCCAATTAAGGAATTCAAAAAACATGTACTTCTGTCTGAATCCTAAGCGAAACATTTTCAATGTACAGGAAAATCCATACCGGACCTTATGGATCCTTGAGGCTTTTTGTTCCCAATGAGAAATGAGGCATGTACACCAAGTTTCAGAAGAATTGGACAAATGGCGTGGAAATGGTATCACTTTGAAAATATTTTTTTGGGGCGTGGCCTGTAGCACCACCTATGGTCGAATGTGGGCCATTCTTGGTTTGTGGGTTCCTGTTGGCCTGTAGTATCAATGTACAAAATTAGAAAATATTTGACCAGAAAATGGGAATTTTGGAGTGGCCTGTAAGCGCCCCTAGGGGCGAATGTGAGCCATTCTTGGTTTGTGGGTTCCTTTTGGCCTGTAGAATCAATGTACCAAATTAGAAAATGTTTGACCAGAAAATGGGACTTTTGGGAATTACCTGTAGCGCCCCTAATGGCGAATGTTGGCCATTCTTGGTTTGTGGGTTCCTGTTGGCCTGTAGTACCATTGTACCAAATTAGAACATTTTAGACCAGAAAATGGGAATTTCGGCATGGCCTGTAAGCGCCCCTAGGGGTGAATGTTGGCCATTCTTGGTTTGTGGGTTCCTGTTGGCCTGTAGTATCAATGTACCAAATTAGAACATTTTTGACCAGAAAGCGGGAATTTTGGCGTGGCCTTTAGCGCCCCCTAGTGGCGAATGTCGGCCATTCTTGGTTTGTGGGTTCCTGTTGGCCTGTAGTACCATTGTACCAAATTAGAACATTTTAGACCAGAAAATGGGAATTTCGGCATGGCCTGTAAGCCCCCTAGAGGCGAATGTTAGCCATTCTTTGCGCAGTACTTCAGAGTGATGTCATCTTGAAGCATGTTAGGTTTGAAAAACCATCAGTCAAAATTACATTTGATTTATTGACACGTATATATTGTTAAAATTTGGACATTTACATAAACACGCCCCTTTCAGCCATTTTGTATCGTATTCATTTTTCCTAAGTAGCGTTTTCAAGGACTGTCCATTCTACACATGTGTACCAAATTTCAAGTCAATTGGAGCTACGGTTCAGGAGAAGAAGAGTTTTGTAGGTTTTAGCAAATTTTCAGCGTCACGGAAAAATCCATCATGGCGGAAGTTATGGGTTCTTGAGGCTTTTTGTTCCCCATGAGAAATGAGGCATGTACACCAAGTTTCAGAAGATTTGGACAAATGGCGTGGAAATGGTATCACTTTGAATTTTGTTTTTTGGGCGTGGCCTGTAGCGCCACCTATGGGCGAATGTTGACCATTCTTGGTTTGGGGGTACCCGTTGGCATGGAGTATCAATGTGCCAATTTAGAAAACTTTTGACCAGTGACTTTTTGAGCTATTGGGGCTCAAGGAGAAGTAATAATAATAATAATAATAATAATAAATATAGCTGCAAGCAGCAATGCGGATTCCTCCTCAAAATGGCAAATCATTTCAAATTGATCAGTAGAGGGTTGGGGTTAAACCCTCTCAATGGATGAATCCAAAAAACATGTATTTCTGTCTGAATCCTAAACGAAACATTTTCAGTCTACAGGAAAATCCATCATACCTTATGGATCCTTGAGGCGTTTTTGTTCCCAATGAGAAATGAGGCATGTACACCAAGATTCAAAAGAATTGGTTAAATGGCGTGGAAATGGTATCACTTTGAAAATATTTTTTGGGAGCGTGGCCTGTAGCGCCTCCTATGGGCAAATGTGGGTCATTCTTGGTTTGTGGGTTCCTGTTGGCCTGTAGTATCAATGTACATAATTAGAAAATATTTGACCAGAAAATGGGACTTTTGGGAATTACCTGTAGCGCCCCTAGGGGTGAATGTTGGCCATTCTTGGTTTGAGGGTTCCTGTTGACCTGTAGTATCAATGTACCAAATTAGAACATTTTTGACCATAAAATGGGAATTTCAGGTGGCCTCTAGTGCCCCTAGGGGCGAATGTTGGCCATTCTTTGTTTGTGGGTTCCTGTTGGCCAGTAGTATCAATGTACCATATTAGAAAATTTTTGACCAGAAAGCGAAATTTTGGGAGTGGCCTGTAAGCCCCCTAATGGCGAATGTGGGCCATACTTGGTTTGTGGGTTCCTGTTGGCCTGTAGTATCAATGTACCAAATTATAACTTTTTGACCAGAAAATGGGAATTTCGGCTTGGCCTCTAAGCGCCACCTAGTGGTGAATGTCGGTCATTCTTGGTTTGTGGATTCCTTTTGGCCTGTACTATTAATGTACCAAATTAGAACATTTTTGACCAGAAAATGGGAATTTCGGCATGGCCTGTAGTGCCCCCTAAGGGCGAATGTTGGCCATTCTTGGTTTGAGGGTTCCTGTTGACCTGCAGTATCAATGTACCAAATTAGAGCGTTTTTGACCAGAAAACGAAATTTTGGAGTAGCCTGTAGCGCCCCTAAGGGCGAATGTGGGCCACACTTGGTATGTGGGTTCCTGTTGGCCTGTAGTATCAAAGTACCAAATTAGAAAATTTTTGACCAGAAAATGGGAATTTTGGCTTGTCCTGTAGTGCCCCTAGTGGCGAATGTCGGTCATTCTTGGTTTGTGGATTCCTGTTGGCCTGTACTATTCTTGTACCGAATTAGAACATTTTTGACCAGAAAATGGGAATTTTGGCTTGTCCTGTAGTGCCCCCTAGTGGCGTATGTCGGTCATTCTTGGTTTGTGGATTCCTGTTGGCCTGTACTATTAATTTACCAAATTAGAACATTTTTGACCAGAAAATGGGAATTTTGGCATGGCCATTCTTTGCACAGTACTTCAGAGTGATGTCATCTTTAAGCATGTTAGGTTTGAAAAACCATCAGTCAAAATTACATTTGATTTATTGACACGTATATATTGTTAAAATTTGGACATTTACATAAACACGCCCCTTTCAGCCATTTTGTATCGTATTCATTTTTCCTAAGTAGCGTTTTCAAGGATGTCCATTCTACACATGTGTACCAAATTTCAAGTCAATTGGAGCTACGGTTCAGGAGAAGAAGAGTTTTGTAGGTTTTACGCAAATTTTCAACGTACTGGGAAAATCCATCATGGCGGAAGTTATGGGTTCTTGAGGCTTTTTGTTCCCCATGAGGAATGAGGCATGTACACCAAATTTCAGAAGATTTGGACAAATGGCGTGGAAATGGTATCACTTTGAATTTTGTTTTTTGGGCGTGGCCTGTAGCGCCACCTATGGGCGAATGTGGGCCATTCTTGGTTTGGGGGTACCCGTTGGCATGGAGTATCAATGTGCCAATTTAGAAAATTTTTGACCAGTGACTTTTTGAGCTATTGGGGCTCAAGGAGAAGAATAATAATAATAATAATAATAATAATAATAATAATAATAAATATAGCTGCAATAGCTAGCAATGCAGCATGATTCCTCCTCAAAATGGCAAATCATTTAAAATTGATCAGTAGATGGTTGGGGATAAACCCTCCCAATTAAGGAATTCAAAAAACATGTCTTCTGTCTGAATCCTAAACAAAACATTTTCAGTGTACAGGAAAATCCATACCGGACCTTATGGATCCTTGAGGCTTTTTTGTTCCCAATGAGAAATGAGGCATGTACACCAAGTTTCAGAAGAATTGGACAAATGGGGTGGAAATGATATCATTTTGAAAATAAAACATTTGGAGCGTGGCCTGTAGCGCCACCTATGGGCAAATGTGGGTCATTCTTGGTTTGTGGGTTCCTGTTGGCCTGTAGTATCAAATGTACAAAATTAGAAAATATTTGACCAGAAAATGGGAATTTTGGAGTGGCCTGTAGCGCCCCTAAGGGCGAATGTGGGCCATTCTTGGTTTGTGGGTTCCTGTTGGCCTGTAGAATCAATGTACCAAATTAGAAAATGTTTGACCAGAAAATGGGAATTTTTGGAATTACCTGTAAGCGCCCCTAATGGCGAATGTTGGTCCATTCTTGGTTTGTGGGTTCCTGTTGGCCTGTAGTATCAATGTACCAAATTAGAACATTTTTGACCAGAAAATGGGAATTTTGGCGTGGCCTGTAGTGCCCCTAGGGGTGAATGTTGGCCATTCTTGGTTTGTGGGTTCCTGTTGGCCTGTAGTATCAATGTACCAAATTAGACATTCATTTTATGCATTGTAAAAATAGGTGAATGTTAAGGGATATTTGATCATGTTCCTCACCCTCATGCAGTCCCAGATGTGTACGACTTTCATTCTGCAGAAATTGAATGAAGATGCTTTAGAAGAATGATCTCAGCTCTGTTGGTCCTTCAATGTAATGTAAATGAGCAGTTGGTGAGAAACCATCAGTCAATAATTACATTTGATTTATTGACAGGTATATATTGTCTAAAATTTGGACATTTACATAAACACGCCTCTCTTCAGACATTTTGTATCTATTCATTTTTCCTAAGTAATGTTTTCAAGGATGTCCATTCTACATAATGTGTACCAAATTTCAGAGTCAATTGGAGCAATTTACAGTTCAGGAGAAGAAAAGTATTCTATAGGTTTCATATATTGATCTTTTCACACCTACACGGAAAATCCATCATGGTGAAAGTTATGGGTTAAACCATTAGAGTGCTTTTTGGTTCCCCATGAGGAATGAGGCATGTACACCAAGTTTCAGAAGATTTAGACAAATGGCTGATCACCATTCAAGTATCACTTTGAATGAACCAATCAGGCTTTGAAAATCTCTACTTTCACTATCACTTGGCTCTTAAGATTTTTTGCTGTTTTTGATGTGTGATATCTACATAAGCATATCACAAGCTAATTTTATTTGAAAGACTATCTAGGCACATAATAACACTGTATAGCTGTGACTGTTTATAACTATTTCAAAATGTAGCCTACAAGCTCACACTTTAAATGGTCAGTGCTTTGATTTTTAAATCATTAAAATAGCAACAGATCCAGTGAAAAAAATGGAGTGATTGTGTTTACATGCCATTCAAAAACGTGGCATTTTACAAGGTAAGAGAGAAATAAAAAACTTAAAATAATACCATTTGTACTTCTCAATTACTTGGGAATGTCTATGTTCAGGACGAAGGCTAAATTGTTACTGTCTCTTTAAGAGGCTTTTATCGCATGATACGATACTTAAGGCACAGTTCAGTTTAATCTTTTGAGAACTGAGAAGTATCATTATTTTCGTTTTGTGCCAGTGCTTGTTGCATTTGTATTCATTGTGAGATGATAAAATACAGACTGCGTGAATGGTTGATTTTGTTCACTTGAATTTTGTGGCGTGTTTCAGAAAAATAATCGCGAAGACAGAGACTGAGCACCCTGTTTATTTATTTTACAAAAGCACAAGGTTTTGTTGTTATTGTAAGTGTACACAAATAAAAGTACACATTTCATAGTTCAGTAATGATGTCTTGCATGTTTCTGTATGGGCAAAAATGACGCAGTATTTTGTTTAAGTTGTTTCCGCTGTTTCGAGAGAAAAATATAGCAGGACGTCATCTGGAATAATGCCAGAATAAAATATAATTATTCCAGATTTCTTTCTCAACTGTTTGTTCACTTGAGACATAACAGACTCCTCAATATATCATGTATTTTGACACTCTGTTGTATGAAATTGTCCGTTCAGGCGCAAGCAGCAGCGAAAGACATCGGAGTGCGTGAGTTAGACGCGACGCGGCTCGCTGTGTCACACAAACAGCTTCGCAAACATGTATTTGAGTTGTTTTGACATTTGTTGAGTTGAATAGTGTAAAATCGCTTGAATGTTCAAACAGGCAAACATTGTATACAACCGACAAACCTTCGTGATGATGCGAGCAAAAATGATCTCGCCTCGCGGTTTGCGTGTTGTCAGAGACAATTAAACAACATCATTCTCGGAAGTTTTGATACGTTAGGATTGATCAGCCCATCCTACTTTCTTTAGACATATGTTTCATGTTTGTGTAAGTTTTTGTGGCGTGTTTCAGAAAGATATTAGCTTAGACAAAGAGCACAAGGTTTATTTTCTTTATTTTACAACAAATAAAAGTACAACTTTCATAGTTTGTGACGATGTATTAAATGTATCTGTATGTGCAAAAATAACGCAGTATTTTGTTTAAGCTGTTAGCGCTGTTTCGAGAGAAAAATCTTAACAGGACACCACAGCGGCATCCGTGTTGGTTACTGCAATAATTCATAATTCAATATATTGATACCCGATTTCTTTATCAACTGTTTGTTCACTTGAGATATAACAGACACCCCAATATATCATGTATTTTGGTGTATGAAATTGTCCGTTCAAACGCATGAAGCAGTGAAGCGAACTCTCATCGGCGTACGAGCGTTAGACGCGACGCGGCTCGCTCGCTGTGTCACACAAACTGCTCGAAAACATTTATTTGAGTTGTTTTGCCTTTGTTGAGTTGAATAGTGTAAAATCGGCTTGAATGTTCAAACTGGAAAGCATTAAGACACACAATTGATTTGACATACCTCCGTGCAGACACAAGTAAAATGTCATTCTGTAGTCTAAGTCTGGAGCTCCACCCACTAGGAGACCGAAATGCTTCATTAGTGAGATTGCTACAGAAGAGCTGCATGTGGTAGACAGAGTTACTCCAGTAGAGGGAGCCTCTTTGCTCAGCCAATGTAAGTGAATGGGATTTTACATGTGGACCGTATTTATCCAGTAGAGGGAGCACTTTTGCTCAGCCATTGTAAATCAATGGGATTTTTACAATTTTTGATCATCTTTTGTGTGTACATTTACATAAACACGTCCATTTCAGCCATTTTGTATTGTATTCATTTTTGCTAAGTAACGTTTGGAAAGACATACATACTACACACGTGTGCCAAATTCCAAGTCAATTGGAGCTGAGGTTCAGGAGAAGAAGAGTTTTGTAGGTTTTCCAAAATTTTCACTGTACAGGAAAATCCATAATGGCAGAAGTATGGGTCCTTGAGGCTTTTTGTTCCCCATGAGAAATGAGGCATGTTTACAAAGTTTCAGAAGATTTGGACAAATGGGGTGGAAATTATATCACTTTGAATTTTTGTTTTTTGGGCGTGGCCTGTAGCGCCACCTATGGGCGAATGTTGACCATTCTTGGTTTGGGGGTACCCGTTGGCATGGAGTATCAATGTGCCAATTTAGAAAATTTTTGACCAGTGACTTTTTGAGCTATTGGGGCTCAAGGAGAAGAATAATAATAATAATAATAATAATAATAATAAATATAGCTGCAAGCAGCAATGCGGATTCCTCCTCAAAATGGCAAATCATTTAAAATTGATCAGTAGATGGTTGGGGATAAACCCTCCCAATTAAGGAATTCAAAAAACATGTCTTCGTCTGATTCCTAAACAAAACATTTTCAATGTACAGGAAAATCCATACCGGACCTTATGGATCCTTGAGGCTTTTTGTTCCCAATGAGAAATGCGGCATGTACACCAAGTTTCAGAAGAATTGGACAAATGGGGTGGATATTATATCATTTTGAAAAAAAAAATTTGGGGCGTGGCCTGTAGCGCCACCTATGGGCAAATGTTGGTCATTCTTGGTTTGTGGGTTCCTGTTGGCCTGTAGTATAAATGTACAAAATTAGAAAATATTTGACCAGAAAATGGGAATTTTGGAGTGGCCTGTAGCGCCCCCTAGGGGCGAATGTGGGCCTTTCTTGGTTTGTGGGTTCCTGTCGGCCTGTAGAATCAATACACCAAATTAGAAAATGTTTGACCAGAAAATGGGATTTTTGGAATTACCTGTAGCGCCCCTAATGGCGAATGTTGGCCATTCGTGGTTTGTGGGTTCCTGTTGGCATGTAGTATCAGTGTACCAAATTAGAACATTTTTGACCAGAAAATGGGAATTTTGGCATGGCCTGTAGCGCCCCTAGGGGTGAATGTTGTCCATTCTTGGTTTGTGGGTTCCTGTCTGCCTGTAGTATCAATGTACCAAATTAAAAAAATTTGACCAGAAAACGGGAATTTTGGCGTGGCCTTTAGCGCCCCTAGTGGCGAATGTCGGCCATTCTTGGTTTGTGGGTTCCTGTTGGCCTGTAGTACCATTGTACCAAATTAGAACATTTTAGACCAGAAAATGGGAATTTCGACATGGCCTGTAGCGCCCCCTAGGGGCGAATGTCGGCCATTCTTTGCGCAGTACTTCAGAGTGATGTCATCTTGAAGCATGTTAGGTTTGAAAAACCATCAGTCAAAATTACATTTGATTTATTGACAGGTATATATTGTTAAAATTTGGACATTTACATAAACACGCCCCTTTCAGACATTTTGTATCACATTCATTTTTCCTAAGTAATGTTTTCAAGGATGTCCATTCTACAAATGTGTACCAAATTTCAAGTCAATTGGAGCTACGGTTCAGGAGAAGAAGAGTATTTTTAGGTTTTCGCAAATTTTCAACGTACGGGAAAATCCATCATGGTGAAAGTTATGGGTCCTTAAGGCTTTTTGTTCCCCATGAGGAATGAGGCATGTACACCAAGTTTCAGAAGATTTAGACAAATGGCGTGGAAATTGTATCACTTTGAATGAAAAATCACTTTGAAAATCTCTACTTTCACTTTCACTTCTCTCTTAAGATTTTTTTCTGTTTTTTTTGTGTGATTTACATAAGCATATCACAAGCAATTTTATTTGAAAGACTATCTAGGCACATAATAACACTGTATAGCTGTGACTGTTTATAACTATTTCAAAATGTAGCCTACAAGCTCACACTTTAAATGGTCAGTGCTTTGATTTTTAAATCATTAAAATAGCAACAGATCCAGTGAAAAAAATGGAGTGATTGTGTTTACATGCCATTCAAAAACGTGGCATTTTACAAGGTAAGAGAGAAATAAAAAAACTTAAAATAATACCATTTGTACTTCTCAATTACTTGGGAATGTCTATGTTCAGGACGAAGGCTAAATTGTTACTGTCTCTTTAAGAGGCTTTTATCGCATGATACGATACTTAAGGCACAGTTCAGTTTAATCTTTTGAGAACTGAGAAGTATCATTATTTTCGTTTTGTGCCATGCTTGTTGCATTTGTATTCATTGTGAGATGATAAAATACAGACTGCGTGAATGGTTGATTTTGTTCACTTGAATTTTGTGACGTGTTTCAGAAAAATAATCGCGAAGACAGAGACTGAGCACCCTGTTTATTTATTTTACAAAAGCACAAGGTTTTGTTGTTATTGTAAGTGTACACAAATAAAAGTACACATTTCATAGTTCGTAATGATGTCTTGCATGTTTCTGTATGGGCAAAAATGACGCAGTATTTTGTTTAAGTTGTTTCCGCTGTTTCGAGAGAAAAATATAGCAGGACGTCATCTGGAATAATGCCAGAATAAAATATAATTATTCCAGATTTCTTTCTCAACTGTTTGTTCACTT
Organism: Xyrauchen texanus; assembly: GCF_025860055.1. NCBI lineage: Eukaryota > Metazoa > Chordata > Actinopteri > Cypriniformes > Catostomidae > Xyrauchen > Xyrauchen texanus. Next base: position 75,702 of record NW_026266786.1, on the reverse strand, counting down.
GAGACATAACAGACTCCTCAATATATCATGTATTTTGACACTCTGTTGTATGAAATTGTCCGTTCAGACGCAAGCAGCAGCGAAAGACATCGGAGTGCGTGAGTTAGACGCGACGCGGCTCGCTGTGTCACACAAACAGCTCGCAAACATGTATTTGAGTTGTTTTGACATTTGTTGAGTTGAATAGTGTAAAATCGCTTGAATGTTCAAACAGGCAAACATTGTATACAACCGACAAACCTTCATGATGATGCGAGCAAAAATGATCTCGCCTCGCGGTTTGCGTGTTGTCAGAGACAATTAAACAACATCATTCTCGGAAGTTTTGATACGTTAGGATTGATCAGCCCATCCCTACTTTCTTTAGACATATGTTTCATGTTTGTGTAAGTTTTTGTGACGTGTTTCAGAAAGATATTCGCTTAGACAAAGAGCACACGGTTTATTTTCTTTATTTTACAACAAATAAAAGTACAACTTTCATAGTTTGTGACGATGTATTAAATGTATCTGTATGTGCAAAAATAACGCAGTATTTTGTTTAAGCTGTTAACGCTGTTTCGAGAGAAAAATCTTAACAGGACACCACAGCGGCATCCGTGTTGTTCACAATAATTCATAATTAAATATATTGATACCCAATTTCTTTATCAACTGTTTGTTCACTTGATACATAACAGACACCCCAATATATCATGTATTTTGGTGTATGAAATTGTCCGTTCAAACGCATGAAGCTGTGAAAGCGAACTCTCATCGGCGTGCGGCGTTAGTCGCGACGCGGCTCGCTCGCTGTGTCACACAAACTGCTCGAAAACATTTATTTGAGTTGTTTTGCCTTTGTTGAGTTGAATAGTGTAAAATCGCTTGAATGTTCAAGCAGGCAACCATTGTACACAACCAACAAACCTTCGTGAAGATGCGAGCAAAAATGATCTCGCCTCGAGGATTGCGTGTTGTCAGAGACAATTAAACAACATCATACTCGGAAGTTTTGATACGTTAACGCTGTCTCGATAGAGAAAAATCTAACAGGACATCACAGCGGCATCACTAGACCCCTTCAATAATTCATAATTCAATATATTGATACCCGATTTCTTTATCAACTGTTTGTTCACTTGAGATATAGCAGACACCCCAATATATCATGTATTTTGGTGTATGAAATTGTCCGTTGAAACGCAAGAAGGAAAGCGAACTCTCATCGGCGTGCGAACGTTAGACGCGACGCGGCTCGCTCGCTGTGTCACACAAACTGCTCGAAAACATTTATTTGAGTTGTTTTGCCTTTGTTGAGTTGAATAGTGTAAAATCGCTTGAATGTTCAAACTGGAAAGCATTAAGACACACAATTGATTTGACATACCTCCATGCAGACGCAAAATGTCTTCTGTAGTCTAAGTCTGGAGCTCCACCCACTAGGAGACCGAAATGCTTCATTAGAGAGATTGCTACAGAAGAGCTGCATGTGGTAGACAGAGTTACTCCAGTAGAGGGAGCCTCTTTGCTCAGCCAATGTAAGTGAATGGGATTTTACATGTGGACCATATTTGTCCAGTAGAGGGAGCACTTTTGCTCAGCCATTGTAAATCAATGGGATTTTAAAAATTTTTGATCATCTTTTGTGTGTACATTTACATAAACACGTCCATTTCAGCCATTTTGTATTGTATTCATTTTTGCTAAGTAACGTTTGGAAAGACATACATACTACACACGTGTGCCAAATTCCAAGTCAATTGGAGCTGAGGTTCAGGAGAAGAAGAGTTTTGTAGGTTTTCCAAAATTTTCACTGTACAGGAAAATCCATAATGGCAGAAGTATGGGTCCTTGAGGCTTTTTTGTTCCCCATGAGAAATGAGGCATGTTTACAAAGTTTCAGAAGATTTGGACAAATGGGGTGGAAATTATATCACTTTGAATTTTTGTTTTTGGGCGTGGCCTGTAGCGCCACCTATGGGCGAATGTTGACCATTCTTGGTTTGGGGGTACCCGTTGGCATGGAGTATCAATGTGCCAATTTAGAAAATTTTTGACCAGTGACTTTTTGAGCTATTGGGGCTCAAGGAGAAGAATAATAATAATAATAATAATAATAATAATAAATATAGCTGCAAGCAGCAATGCGGATTCCTCCTCAAAATGGCAAATCATTTAAAATTGATCAGTAGATGGTTGGGGATAAACCCTCCCAATTAATGAATTCAAAAAACATGTCTTCTGTCTGAATCCTAAACGAAACATTTTCAATGTACAGGAAAATCCATACCGGACCTTATGGATCCTTGAGGCTTTTTGTTCCCAATGAGAAATGAGGCATGTACACCAAGTTTCAGAAGAATTGGACAAATGGCGTGGAAATGGTATCACTTTGAAAATATTTTTTGGGGCGTGGCCTGTAGCGCCACCTATGGGCAAATGTGGGCCATTCTTGGTTTGTGGGTTCCTGTTGGCCTGTAGTATCAATGTACAAAATTAGAAAATATTTGACCAGAAAATGGGAACTTTTGGGAATGTACCTGTAGCGCCCCCTAGGGGTGAATGTTGGCCATTCTTGGTTTGTGGGTTCCTGTTGGCCTGTAGTATCAATGTACCAAATTAGAACATTTTTGACCAGAAAATGGGAATTTCGGCATGGCCTGTAGCGCCCCCTAGGGGTGAATGTTGGCCATTCTTGGTTTGTGGGTTCCTGTTGGCCTGTAGTATCAATGTACCAAATTAGAACATTTTTGACCAGAAAACGGGAATTTTGGCGTGGCCTTTAGCGCCCCCTAGTGGCGAATGTCGGCCATTCTTGGTTTGTGGGTTCCTGTTGGCCTGTAGTACCATTGTACCAAATTAGAACATTTTAGACCAGAAAATGGGAATTTCGGCATGGCCTGTAGCGCCCCCTAGGGGCGAATGTTGGCCATTCTTTGCGCAGTACTTCAGAGTGATGTCATCTTGAAGCATGTTAGGTTTGAAAAACCATCAGTCAAAATTACATTTGATTTATTGACACGTATATATTGTTAAAATTTGGACATTTACATAAACACGCCCCTTTCAGCCATTTTGTATCGTATTCATTTTTCCTAAGTAACGTTTTCAAGGATGTCCATTCTACACATGTGTACCAAATTTCAAGTCAATTGGAGCTACGGTTCAGGAGAAGAAGAGTTTTGTAGGTTTTCGCAAATTTTCAACGTACGGGAAAATCCATCATGGCGGAAGTTATGGGTTCTTGAGGCTTTTTTGTTCCCCATGAGGAATGAGGCATGTACACCAAGTTTCAGAAGATTTGGACAAATGGCGTGGAAATGGTATCACTTTGAAAATATTTTTTTTGGGCGTGGCCTGTAGCGCCACCTATGGGCGAATGTGGGCCATTCTTGGTTTGGGGGTACCCGTTGGCATGGAGTATCAATGTGCCAATTTAGAAAATTTTTGACCAGTGACTTTTTGAGCTATTGGGGCTCAAGGAGAAGAATAATAATAATAATAATAATAAATATAGCTGCAAGCAGCAATGCGGATTCCTCCTCAAAATGGCAAATCATTTAAAATTGATCAGTAGAGGGTTGGGGTTAAACCCTCTCAATGGATGAATCCAAAAAACATGTATTTCTGTCTGAATCCTAAACGAAACATTTTCAGTGTACAGGAAAATCCATCATCGGACCTTATGGATCCTTGAGGCGTTTTTGTTCCCAATGAGAAATGAGGCATGTACACCAAGTTTCAGAAGAATTGGTTAAATGGCGTGGAAATGGTATCACTTTGAAAATATTTTTTGGGGCGTGGCCTGTAGCACCACCTATGGTCGAATGTGGGCCATTCTTGGTTTGTGGGTTCCTGTTGGCCTGTAGTATCAATGTACAAAATTAGAAAATATTTGACCAGAAAATGGGAATTTTGGAGTGGCCTGTAGCGCCCCCTAGGGGTGAATGTTGGCCATTCTTGGTTTGTGGGTTCCTGTTGGCCTGTAGTATCAATGTACCAAATTAGAACATTTTTGACCAGAAAATGGGAATTTTGGCGTGGCCTGTAGCGCCCCCTAGTGGCGAATGTTGGCCATTCTTGGTTTGTGGGTTCCTGTTGGCCTGTAGTATCAATGTACCAAATTAGAACATTTTTGACCAGAAAATGGGAATTTGGCATGGCCTGTAGCGCCCCTAGGGGCGAATGTTGGCCATTCTTTGCACAGTACTTCAGAGTGATGTCATCTTGAAGCATGTTAGGTTTGAAAAACCATCAGTCAAAATTACATTTGATTTATTGACACGTATATATTGTTAAAATTTGGACATTTACATAAACACGCCCCTTTCAGCCATTTTGTATCGTATTCATTTTTCCTAAGTAACGTTTTCAAGGACTGTCCATTCTACACATGTGTACCAAATTTCAAGTCAATTGGAGCTACGGTTCAGGAGAAGAAGAGTTTTGTAGGTTTTCGCAAATTTTCAACGTACGGGAAAATCCATCATGGCGGAAGTTATGGGTTCTTGAGGCTTTTTTGTTCCCCATGAGGAATGAGGCATGTACACCAAATTTCAGAAGATTTGGACAAATGGCGTGGAAATTGTATCACTTTGAATTTTGTTTTTTTGGGCGTGGCCTGTAGCGCCACCTATGGGCGAATGTGGGCCATTCTTGGTTTGGGGGTACCCGTTGGCATGGAGTATCAATGTGCCAATTTAGAAAATTTTTGACCAGTGACTTTTTGAGCTATTGGGGCTCAAGGAGAATAATAATAATAATAATAATAATAAATATAGCTGCAAGCAGCAATGCGGATTCCTCCTCAAAATGGCAAATCATTTAAAATTGATCAGTAGATGGTTGGGGATAAACCCTCCCAATTAAGGAATTCAAAAAACATGTCTTCTGTCTGAATCCTAAACGAAACATTTTCAATGTACAGGAAAATCCATACCGGACCTTATGGATCCTTGAGGCTTTTTTGTTCCCAATGAGAAATGAGGCATGTACACCAAGTTTCAGAAGAATTGGACAAATGGCGTGGAAATGGTATCACTTTGAAAATATTTTTTGGGGCGTGGCCTGTAGCGCCACCTATGGTCGAATGTGGGCCATTCTTGGTTTGTGGGTTCCTGTTGGCCTGTAGTATCAATGTACAAAATTAGAAAATATTTGACCAGAAAATGGGAATTTTGGAGTGGCCTGTAGCGCCCCCTAGGGGCGAATGTTGGCCATTCTTGGTTTGTGGGTTCCTGTTGGCCTGTAGAATCAATGTACCAAATTAGAAAATGTTTGACCAGAAAATGGGACTTTTGGGAATTACCTGTAGCGCCCCCTAATGGCGAATGTTGGCCATTCTTGGTTTGTGGGTTCCTGTTGGCCTGTAGTATCAATGTACCAAATTAGAACATTTTAGACCAGAAAATGGGAATTTCGGCATGGCCTGTAGCGCCCCCTAGGGGTGAATGTTGGCCATTCTTGGTTTGTGGGTTCCTGTTGGCCTGTAGTATCAATGTACCAAATTAGAACATTTTTGACCAGAAAACGGGAATTTTGGCGTGGCCTTTAGCGCCCCCTAGTGGCGAATGTCGGCCATTCTTGGTTTGTGGGTTCCTGTTGGCCTGTAGTACCATTGTACCAAATTAGAACATTTTAGACCAGAAAATGGGAATTTCGGCATGGCCTGTAGCGCCCCCTAGGGGCGAATGTTGGCCATTCTTTGCGCAGTACTTCAGAGTGATGTCATCTTGAAGCATGTTAGGTTTGAAAAACCATCAGTCAAAATTACATTTGATTTATTGACACGTATATATTGTTAAAATTTGGACATTTACATAAACACGCCCCTTTCAGCCATTTTGTATCGTATTCATTTTTCCTAAGTAACGTTTTCAAAGACTGTCCATTCTACACATGTGTACCAAATTTCAAGTCAATTGGAGCTACGGTTCAGGAGAAGAAGAGTTTTGTAGGTTTTCGCAAATTTTCAACGTACGGGAAAATCCATCATGGCGGAAGTTATGGGTTCTTGAGGCTTTTTTGTTCCCCATGAGAAATGAGGCATGTACACCAAGTTTCAGAAGATTTGGACAAATGGCGTGGAAATGGTATCACTTTGAATTTTGTTTTTTTGGGCGTGGCCTGTAGCGCCACCTATGGGCGAATGTTGACCATTCTTGGTTTGGGGGTACCCGTTGGCATGGAGTATCAATGTGCCAATTTAGAAAATTTTTGACCAGTGACTTTTTGAGCTATTGGGGCTCAAGGAGAATAATAATAATAATAATAATAAATATAGCTGCAAGCAGCAATGCGGATTCCTCCTCAAAATGGCAAATCATTTAAAATTGATCAGTAGATGGTTGGGGATAAACCCTCCCAATTAAGGAATTCAAAAAACATGTCTTTGTCTGAATCCTAAACGAAACATTTTCAATGTACAGGAAAATCCATACCGGACCTTATGGATCCTTGAGGCTTTTTTGTTCCCAATGAGAAATGAGGCATGTACACCAAGTTTCAGAAGAATTGGACAAATGGCGTGGAAATGGTATCACTTTGAAAATATTTTTTGGGGCGTGGCCTGTAGCACCACCTATGGTCGAATGTGGGCCATTCTTGGTTTGTGGGTTCCTGTTGGCCTGTAGTATCAATGTACAAAATTAGAAAATATTTGACCAGAAAATGGGAATTTTGGAGTGGCCTGTAGCGCCCTAGGGCGAATGTGGGCCATTCTTGGTTTGTGGGTTCCTTTGGCCTGTAGAATCAATGTACCAAATTAGAAAATGTTTGACCAGAAAATGGGACTTTGGGAATTACCTGTAGCGCCCTAATGGCGAATGTTGGCCATTCTTGGTTTGTGGGTTCCTGTTGGCCTGTAGTATCATTGTACCAAATTAGAACATTTTTGACCAGAAAATGGGAATTTTGGCCTGTGGCCTTGTAGCTGCCTCCCTAGTGGCTGTACAATGTCGGCCATTCTTGGTTTGTGGGTTCCTGTTGGCCTGTAGTACCATTGTACCAAATTAGAACATTTTAGACCAGAAAATGGGAATTTCGGCATGGCCTGTAGCGCCCCCTAGGGGCGAATGTTGGCCATTCTTTGCGCAGTACTTCAGAGTGATGTCATCTTGAAGCATGTTAGGTTTGAAAAACCATCAGTCAAAATTACATTTGATTTATTGACACGTATATATTGTTAAAATTTGGACATTTACATAAACACGCCCCTTTCAGCCATTTTGTATCGTATTCATTTTTCCTAAATAACGTTTTCAAAGACTTCAATTCTACACATGTGTACCAAATTTCAAGTCAATTGGAGCTACGGTTCAGGAGAAGAAGAGTTTTGTAGGTTTTCGCAAATTTTCAACGTACGGGAAAATCCATCATGGCGGAAGTTATGGGTTCTTGAGGCTTTTTTGTTCCCCATGAGAAATGAGGCATGTACACCAAATTTCAGAAGATTTGGACAAATGGCGTGGAAATGGTATCACTTTGAAAATATTTTTTTTGGGCGTGGCCTGTAGCGCCACCTATGGGCGAATGTTGACCATTCTTGGTTTGGGGGTACCCGTTGGCATGGACTATCAATGTGCCAATTTAGAAAATTTTTGACCAGTGACTTTTTGAGCTATTTGGGCTCAAGGAGAAGAATAATAATAATAATAATAAATATAGCTGCAAGCAGCAATGCGGATTCCTCCTCAAAATGGCAAATCATTTAAAATTGATCAGTAGATGGTTGGGGATAAACCCTCCCAATTAAGGAATTCAAAAAACATGTCTTCGTCTGATTCCTAAACAAAACATTTTCAATGTACAGGAAAATCCATACCGGACCTTATGGATCCTTGAGGCTTTTTTGTTCCCAATGAGAAATGCGGCATGTACACCAAGTTTCAGAAGAATTGGACAAATGGGGTGGATATTATATCATTTTGAAAAAAAAATTTGGGGCGTGGCCTGTAGCGCCACCTATGGGCAAATGTTGGTCATTCTTGGTTTGTGGGTTCCTGTTGGCCTGTAGTATAAATGTACAAAATTAGAAAATATTTGACCAGAAAATGGGAATTTTGGAGTGGCCTGTAGCGCCCCCTAGGGGCGAATGTGGGCCTTTCTTGGTTTGTGGGTTCCTGTCGGCCTGTAGAATCAATACACCAAATTAGAAAATGTTTGACCAGAAAATGGGATTTTTTGGAATTACCTGTAGCGCCCTCTAATGGCGAATGTTGGCCATTCGTGGTTTGTGGGTTCCTGTTGGCATGTAGTATCAGTGTACCAAATTAGAACATTTTTGACCAGAAAATGGGAATTTTGGCATGGCCTGTAGCGCCCCCTAGGGGTGAATGTTGTCCATTCTTGGTTTGTGGGTTCCTGTCTGCCTGTAGTATCAATGTACCAAATTAAAAAAAAATTTGACCAGAAAACGGGAATTTTGGCGTGGCCTTTAGCGCCCCCTAGTGGCGAATGTCGGCCATTCTTGGTTTGTGGGTTCCTGTTGGCCTGTAGTACCATTGTACCAAATTAGAACATTTTAGACCAGAAAATGGGAATTTCGACATGGCCTGTAGCGCCCCCTAGGGGCGAATGTCGGCCATTCTTTGCGCAGTACTTCAGAGTGATGTCATCTTGAAGCATGTTAGGTTTGAAAAACCATCAGTCAAAATTACATTTGATTTATTGACAGGTATATATTGTTAAAATTTGGACATTTACATAAACACGCCCCTTTCAGACATTTTGTATCACATTCATTTTTCCTAAGTAATGTTTTCAAGGATGTCCATTCTACAAATGTGTACCAAATTTCAAGTCAATTGGAGCTACGGTTCAGGAGAAGAAGAGTATTTTTAGGTTTTCGCAAATTTTCAACGTACGGGAAAATCCATCATGGTGAAAGTTATGGGTCCTTAAGGCTTTTTTGTTCCCCATGAGGAATGAGGCATGTACACCAAGTTTCAGAAGATTTAGACAAATGGCGTGGAAATTGTATCACTTTGAATGAAAAATCACTTTGAAAATCTCTACTTTCACTTTCACTTCTCTCTTAAGATTTTTTTTCTGTTTTTTTTGTGTGATTTACATAAGCATATCACAAGCAATTTTATTTGAAAGACTATCTAGGCACATAATAACACTGTATAGCTGTGACTGTTTATAACTATTTCAAAATGTAGCCTACAAGCTCACACTTTAAATGGTCAGTGCTTTGATTTTTAAATCATTAAAATAGCAACAGATCCAGTGAAAAAAATGGAGTGATTGTGTTTACATGCCATTCAAAAACGTGGCATTTTACAAGGTAAGAGAGAAATAAAAAAAACTTAAAATAATACCATTTGTACTTCTCAATTACTTGGGAATGTCTATGTTCAGGACGAAGGCTAAATTGTTACTGTCTCTTTAAGAGGCTTTTATCGCATGATACGATACTTAAGGCACAGTTCAGTTTAATCTTTTGAGAACTGAGAAGTATCATTATTTTCGTTTTGTGCCATGCTTGTTGCATTTGTATTCATTGTGAGATGATAAAATACAGACTGCGTGAATGGTTGATTTTGTTCACTTGAATTTTGTGACGTGTTTCAGAAAAATAATCGCGAAGACAGAGACTGAGCACCCTGTTTATTTATTTTACAAAAGCACAAGGTTTTGTTGTTATTGTAAGTGTACACAAATAAAAGTACACATTTCATAGTTCGTAATGATGTCTTGCATGTTTCTGTATGGGCAAAAATGACGCAGTATTTTGTTTAAGTTGTTTCCGCTGTTTCGAGAGAAAAATATAGCAGGACGTCATCTGGAATAATGCCAGAATAAAATATAATTATTCCAGATTTCTTTCTCAACTGTTTGTTCACTTGAGACATAACAGACTCCTCAATATATCATGTATTTTGACACTCTGTTGTATGAAATTGTCCGTTCAGACGCAAGCAGCAGCGAAAGACATCGGAGTGCGTGAGTTAGACGCGACGCGGCTCGCTGTGTCACACAAACAGCTCGCAAACATGTATTTGAGTTGTTTTGACATTTGTTGAGTTGAATAGTGTAAAATCGCTTGAATGTTCAAACAGGCAAACATTGTATACAACCGACAAACCTTCATGATGATGCGAGCAAAAATGATCTCGCCTCGCGGTTTGCGTGTTGTCAGAGACAATTAAACAACATCATTCTCGGAAGTTTTGATACGTTAGGATTGATCAGCCCATCCCTACTTTCTTTAGACATATGTTTCATGTTTGTGTAAGTTTTTGTGACGTGTTTCAGAAAGATATTCGCTTAGACAAAGAGCACACGGTTTATTTTCTTTATTTTACAACAAATAAAAGTACAACTTTCATAGTTTGTGACGATGTATTAAATGTATCTGTATGTGCAAAAATAACGCAGTATTTTGTTTAAGCTGTTAACGCTGTTTCGAGAGAAAAATCTTAACAGGACACCACAGCGGCATCCGTGTTGTTCACAATAATTCATAATTAAATATATTGATACCCAATTTCTTTATCAACTGTTTGTTCACTTGATACATAACAGACACCCCAATATATCATGTATTTTGGTGTATGAAATTGTCCGTTCAAACGCATGAAGCTGTGAAAGCGAACTCTCATCGGCGTGCGAGCGTTAGTCGCGACGCGGCTCGCTCGCTGTGTCACACAAACTGCTCGAAAACATTTATTTGAGTTGTTTTGCCTTTGTTGAGTTGAATAGTGTAAAATCGCTTGAATGTTCAAGCAGGCAACCATTGTACACAACCAACAAACCTTCGTGAAGATGCGAGCAAAAATGATCTCGCCTCGAGGATTGCGTGTTGTCAGAGACAATTAAACAACATCATACTCGGAAGTTTTGATACGTTAACGCTGTCTCGATAGAGAAAAATCTAACAGGACATCACAGCGGCATCACTAGACCCCTTCAATAATTCATAATTCAATATATTGATACCCGATTTCTTTATCAACTGTTTGTTCACTTGAGATATAGCAGACACCCCAATATATCATGTATTTTGGTGTATGAAATTGTCCGTTGAAACGCAAGAAGGGAAAGCGAACTCTCATCGGCGTGCGAACGTTAGACGCGACGCGGCTCGCTCGCTGTGTCACACAAACTGCTCGAAAACATTTATTTGAGTTGTTTTGCCTTTGTTGAGTTGAATAGTGTAAAATCGCTTGAATGTTCAAACTGGAAAGCATTAAGACACACAATTGATTTGACATACCTCCGTGCAGACGCAAAATGTCTTCTGTAGTCTAAGTCTGGAGCTCCACCCACTAGGAGACCGAAATGCTTCATTAGAGAGATTGCTACAGAAGAGCTGCATGTGGTAGACAGAGTTACTCCAGTAGAGGGAGCCTCTTTGCTCAGCCAATGTAAGTGAATGGGATTTTACATGTGGACCATATTTGTCCAGTAGAGGGAGCACTTTTGCTCAGCCATTGTAAATCAATGGGATTTTAAAAATTTTTGATCATCTTTTGTGTGTACATTTACATAAACACGTCCATTTCAGCCATTTTGTATTGTATTCATTTTTGCTAAGTAACGTTTGGAAAGACATACATACTACACACGTGTGCCAAATTCCAAGTCAATTGGAGCTGAGGTTCAGGAGAAGAAGAGTTTTGTAGGTTTTCCAAAATTTTCACTGTACAGGAAAATCCATAATGGCAGAAGTATGGGTCCTTGAGGCTTTTTTGTTCCCCATGAGAAATGAGGCATGTTTACAAAGTTTCAGAAGATTTGGACAAATGGGGTGGAAATTATATCACTTTGAATTTTTGTTTTTTGGGCGTGGCCTGTAGCGCCACCTATGGGCGAATGTTGACCATTCTTGGTTTGGGGGTACCCGTTGGCATGGAGTATCAATGTGCCAATTTAGAAAATTTTTGACCAGTGACTTTTTGAGCTATTGGGGCTCAAGGAGAATAATAATAATAATAATAATAATAATAATAATAATAATAATAAATACATAGATTCCCTACGGAGAATCAATAATAAAACCATCAAATACAATAGATTCCCTCCTTACGGAGGAATCTAATAATAATAATAAAACCATCAATTACAATAGATTCCCTCCTACGGAGGAATCTAATAATAATAATAATAATAAATATAGCTGCAAGCAGCAATGCGGATTCCTCCTCAAAATGGCAAATCATTTCAAATTGATCAGTAGAGGGTTGGGGTTAAACCCTCTCAATGGATGAATCCAAAAAACATGTATTTCTGTCTGAATCCTAAACGAAACATTTTCAGTGTACAGGAAAATCCATACCAGACCTTATGGATCCTTGAGGCGTTTTTGTTCCCAATGAGAAATGAGGCATGTACACCAAGTTTCAGAAGAATTGGTTAAATGGCGTGGAAATGGTATCACTTTGAAAATATTTTTTGGGGCGTGGCCTGTAGCGCCACCTATGGGCAAATGTGGGTCATTCTTGGTTTGTGGGTTCCTGTTGGCCTGTAGTATCAATGTACAAAATTAGAAAATATTTGACCAGAAAATGGGACTTTTGGGAATTACCTGTAGCGCCCCCTAGGGGTGAATGTTGGCCATTCTTGGTTTGAGGGTTCCTGTTGACCTGTAGTATCAATGTACCAAATTAGAACATTTTTGACCATAAAATGGGAATTTCGGCGTGGCCTCTAGTGCCCCCTAGGGGCGAATGTTGGCCATTCTTTGTTTGTGGGTTCCTGTTGGCCAGTAGTATCAATGTACCATATTAGAAAATTTTTGACCAGAAAACGGAAATTTTGGGAGTGGCCTGTAGCGCCCCCTAATGGCGAATGTGGGCCATACTTGGTTTGTGGGTTCCTGTTGGCCTGTAGTATCAATGTACCAAATTATAACTTTTTTGACCAGAAAATGGGAATTTCGGCTTGGCCTCTAGCGCCACCTAGTGGTGAATGTCGGTCATTCTTGGTTTGTGGATTCCTTTTGGCCTGTACTATTAATGTACCAAATTAGAACATTTTTGACCAGAAAATGGGAATTTCGGCATGGCCTGTAGTGCCCCCTAGGGGCGAATGTTGGCCATTCTTGGTTTGAGGGTTCCTGTTGACCTGCAGTATCAATGTACCAAATTAGAACGTTTTTGACCAGAAAACGAAATTTTGGAGTAGCCTGTAGCCCCCTAAGGGCGAATGTGGGCCACACTTGGTATGTGGGTTCCTGTTGGCCTGTAGTATCAAAGTACCAAATTAGAAAATTTTTGACCAGAAAATGGGAATTTTGGCTTGTCCTGTAGTGCCCCCTAGTGGCGAATGTCGGTCATTCTTGGTTTGTGGATTCCTGTTGGCCTGTACTATTCTTGTACCGAATTAGAACATTTTTGACCAGAAAATGGGAATTTTGGCTTGTCCTGTAGTGCCCCCTAGTGGCGTATGTCGGTCATTCTTGGTTTGTGGATTCCTGTTGGCCTGTACTATTAATTTACCAAATTAGAACATTTTTGACCAGAAAATGGGAATTTTGGCATGGCCATTCTTTGCACAGTACTTCAGAGTGATGTCATCTTTAAGCATGTTAGGTTTGAAAAACCATCAGTCAAAATTACATTTGATTTATTGACACGTATATATTGTTAAAATTTGGACATTTACATAAACACGCCCCTTTCAGCCATTTTGTATCGTATTCATTTTTCCTAAGTAACGTTTTCAAGGATGTCCATTCTACACATGTGTACCAAATTTCAAGTCAATTGGAGCTACGGTTCAGGAGAAGAAGAGTTTTGTAGGTTTTCGCAAATTTTCAACGTACGGGAAAATCCATCATGGCGGAAGTTATGGGTTCTTGAGGCTTTTTTGTTCCCCATGAGGAATGAGGCATGTACACCAAATTTCAGAAGATTTGGACAAATGGCGTGGAAATTGTATCACTTTGAATTTTGTTTTTTTGGGCGTGGCCTGTAGCGCCACCTATGGGCGAATGTGGGCCATTCTTGGTTTGGGGGTACCCGTTGGCATGGAGTATCAATGTGCCAATTTAGAAAATTTTTGACCAGTGACTTTTTGAGCTATTGGGGCTCAAGGAGAAGTAATAATAATAATAATAATAATAAATATAGCTGCAAGCAGCAATGCGGATTCCTCCTCAAAATGGCAAATCATTTAAAATTGATCAGTAGATGGTTGGGGATAAACCCTCCCAATGAAGGAATTCAAAAAACATGTCTTCTGTCTGAATCCTAAACGAAACATTTTCAATGTACAGGAAAATCCATACCGGACCTTATGGATCCTTGAGGCTTTTTGTTCCCAATGAGAAATGAGGCATGTACACCAAGTTTCAGAAGAATTGGACAAATGGCGTGGAAATGGTATCACTTTGAAAATATTTTTTGGGGCGTGGCCTGTAGCGCCACCTATGGTCAAATGTGGGCCATTCTTGGTTTGTGGGTTCCTGTTGGCCTGTAGTATCAATGTACAAAATTAGAAAATATTTGACCAGAAAATGGGAATTTTGGAGTGGCCTGTAGCGCCCCCTAGGGGCGAATGTGGGCCATTCTTGGTTTGTGGGTTCCTGTTGGCCTGTAGAATCAATGTACCAAATTAGAAAATGTTTGACCAGAAAATGGGACTTTTGGGAATTACCTGTAGCGCCCCTAATGGCGAATGTTGGCCATTCTTGGTTTGTGGGTTCCTGTTGGCCTGTAGTACCATTGTACCAAATTAGAACATTTTAGACCAGAAAATGGGAATTTCGGCATGGCCTGTAGCGCCCCCTAGGGGTGAATGTTGGCCATTCTTGGTTTGTGGGTTCCTGTTGGCCTGTAGTATCAATGTACCAAATTAGAACATTTTTGACCAGAAAACGGGAATTTTGGCGTGGCCTTTAGCGCCCCCTAGTGGCGAATGTCGGCCATTCTTGGTTTGTGGGTTCCTGTTGGCCTGTAGTACCATTGTACCAAATTAGAACATTTTAGACCAGAAAATGGGAATTTCGGCATGGCCTGTAGCGCCCCCTAGGGGCGAATGTTGGCCATTCTTTGCGCAGTACTTCAGAGTGATGTCATCTTGAAGCATGTTAGGTTTGAAAAACCATCAGTCAAAATTACATTTGATTTATTGACACGTATATATTGTTAAAATTTGGACATTTACATAAACACGCCCCTTTCAGCCATTTTGTATCGTATTCATTTTTCCTAAGTAACGTTTTCAAGGACTGTCCATTCTACACATGTGTACCAAATTTCAAGTCAATTGGAGCTACGGTTCAGGAGAAGAAGAGTTTTGTAGGTTTTCGCAAATTTTCAACGTACGGGAAAATCCATCATGGCGGAAGTTATGGGTTCTTGAGGCTTTTTTGTTCCCCATGAGGAATGAGGCATGTACACCAAATTTCAGAAGATTTGGACAAATGGCGTGGAAATTGTATCACTTTGAATTTTGTTTTTTTGGGCGTGGCCTGTAGCGCCACCTATGGGCGAATGTGGGCCATTCTTGGTTTGGGGGTACCCGTTGGCATGGAGTATCAATGTGCCAATTTAGAAAATTTTTGACCAGTGACTTTTTGAGCTATTGGGGCTCAAGGAGAAGAATAATAATAATAATAATAATAAATATAGCTGCAAGCAGCAATGCGGATTCCTCCTCAAAATGGCAAATCATTTCAAATTGATCAGTAGAGGGTTGGGGTTAAACCCTCTCAATGGATGAATCCAAAAAACATGTATTTCTGTCTGAATCCTAAACGAAACATTTTCAGTCTACAGGAAAATCCATCATACCTTATGGATCCTTGAGGCGTTTTTGTTCCCAATGAGAAATGAGGCATGTACACCAAGATTCAAAAGAATTGGTTAAATGGCGTGGAAATGGTATCACTTTGAAAATATTTTTTGGGGCGTGGCCTGTAGCGCCTCCTATGGGCAAATGTGGGTCATTCTTGGTTTGTGGGTTCCTGTTGGCCTGTAGTATCAATGTACATAATTAGAAAATATTTGACCAGAAAATGGGACTTTTGGGAATTACCTGTAGCGCCCCCTAGGGGTGAATGTTGGCCATTCTTGGTTTGAGGGTTCCTGTTGACCTGTAGTATCAATGTACCAAATTAGAACATTTTTGACCATAAAATGGGAATTTCGGCGTGGCCTCTAGTGCCCCCTAGGGGCGAATGTTGGCCATTCTTTGTTTGTGGGTTCCTGTTGGCCAGTAGTATCAATGTACCATATTAGAAAATTTTTGACCAGAAAACGAAATTTTGGGAGTGGCCTGTAGCGCCCCCTAATGGCGAATGTGGGCCATACTTGGTTTGTGGGTTCCTGTTGGCCTGTAGTATCAATGTACCAAATTATAACTTTTTTGACCAGAAAATGGGAATTTCGGCTTGGCCTCTAGCGCCACCTAGTGGTGAATGTCGGTCATTCTTGGTTTGTGGATTCCTTTTGGCCTGTACTATTAATGTACCAAATTAGAACATTTTTGACCAGAAAATGGGAATTTCGGCATGGCCTGTAGTGCCCCCTAGGGGCGAATGTTGGCCATTCTTGGTTTGAGGGTTCCTGTTGACCTGCAGTATCAATGTACCAAATTAGAACGTTTTTGACCAGAAAACGAAATTTTGGAGTAGCCTGTAGCGCCCCCTAAGGGCGAATGTGGGCCACACTTGGTATGTGGGTTCCTGTTGGCCTGTAGTATCAAAGTACCAAATTAGAAAATTTTTGACCAGAAAATGGGAATTTTGGCTTGTCCTGTAGTGCCCCCTAGTGGCGAATGTCGGTCATTCTTGGTTTGTGGATTCCTGTTGGCCTGTACTATTCTTGTACCGAATTAGAACATTTTTGACCAGAAAATGGGAATTTTGGCTTGTCCTGTAGTGCCCCCTAGTGGCGTATGTCGGTCATTCTTGGTTTGTGGATTCCTGTTGGCCTGTACTATTAATTTACCAAATTAGAACATTTTTGACCAGAAAATGGGAATTTTGGCATGGCCATTCTTTGCACAGTACTTCAGAGTGATGTCATCTTTAAGCATGTTAGGTTTGAAAAACCATCAGTCAAAATTACATTTGATTTATTGACACGTATATATTGTTAAAATTTGGACATTTACATAAACACGCCCCTTTCAGCCATTTTGTATCGTATTCATTTTTCCTAAGTAACGTTTTCAAGGATGTCCATTCTACACATGTGTACCAAATTTCAAGTCAATTGGAGCTACGGTTCAGGAGAAGAAGAGTTTTGTAGGTTTTCGCAAATTTTCAACGTACGGGAAAATCCATCATGGCGGAAGTTATGGGTTCTTGAGGCTTTTTTGTTCCCCATGAGGAATGAGGCATGTACACCAAATTTCAGAAGATTTGGACAAATGGCGTGGAAATTGTATCACTTTGAATTTTGTTTTTTTGGGCGTGGCCTGTAGCGCCACCTATGGGCGAATGTGGGCCATTCTTGGTTTGGGGGTACCCGTTGGCATGGAGTATCAATGTGCCAATTTAGAAAATTTTTGACCAGTGACTTTTTGAGCTATTGGGGCTCAAGGAGAAGAATAATAATAATAATAATAATAAAATAATAAATATAGCTGCAAGCAGCAATGCGGATTCCTCCTCAAAATGGCAAATCATTTCAAATTGATCAGTAGAGGGTTGGGGTTAAACCCTCTCAATGGATGAATCCAAAAAACATGTATTTCTGTCTGAATCCTAAACGAAACATTTTCAGTCTACAGGAAAATCCATCCATACCTTATGGATCCTTGAGGCGTTTTTGTTCCCAATGAGAAATGAGGCATGTACACCAAGATTCAAAAGAATTGGTTAAATGGCGTGGAAATGGTATCACTTTGAAAATATTTTTTGGGGCGTGGCCTGTAGCGCCTCCTATGGGCAAATGTGGGTCATTCTTGGTTTGTGGGTTCCTGTTGGCCTGTAGTATCAATGTACATAATTAGAAAATATTTGACCAGAAAATGGGACTTTTGGGAATTACCTGTAGCGCCCCTAGGGGTGAATGTTGGCCATTCTTGGTTTGAGGGTTCCTGTTGACCTGTAGTATCAATGTACCAAATTAGAACATTTTTGACCATAAAATGGGAATTTCGGCGTGGCCTCTAGTGCCCCCTAGGGGCGAATGTTGGCCATTCTTTGTTTGTGGGTTCCTGTTGGCCAGTAGTATCAATGTACCATATTAGAAAATTTTTGACCAGAAAACGAAATTTTGGGAGTGGCCTGTAGCGCCCCCTAATGGCGAATGTGGGCCATACTTGGTTTGTGGGTTCCTGTTGGCCTGTAGTATCAATGTACCAAATTATAACTTTTTTGACCAGAAAATGGGAATTTCGGCTTGGCCTCTAGCGCCACCTAGTGGTGAATGTCGGTCATTCTTGGTTTGTGGATTCCTTTTGGCCTGTACTATTAATGTACCAAATTAGAACATTTTTGACCAGAAAATGGGAATTTCGGCATGGCCTGTAGTGCCCCCTAGGGGCGAATGTTGGCCATTCTTGGTTTGAGGGTTCCTGTTGACCTGCAGTATCAATGTACCAAATTAGAACGTTTTTGACCAGAAAACGAAATTTTGGAGTAGCCTGTAGCGCCCCCTAAGGGCGAATGTGGGCCACACTTGGTATGTGGGTTCCTGTTGGCCTGTAGTATCAAAGTACCAAATTAGAAAATTTTTGACCAGAAAATGGGAATTTTGGCTTGTCCTGTAGTGCCCCCTAGTGGCGAATGTCGGTCATTCTTGGTTTGTGGATTCCTGTTGGCCTGTACTATTCTTGTACCGAATTAGAACATTTTTGACCAGAAAATGGGAATTTTGGCTTGTCCTGTAGTGCCCCCTAGTGGCGTATGTCGGTCATTCTTGGTTTGTGGATTCCTGTTGGCCTGTACTATTAATTTACCAAATTAGAACATTTTTGACCAGAAAATGGGAATTTTGGCATGGCCATTCTTTGCACAGTACTTCAGAGTGATGTCATCTTTAAGCATGTTAGGTTTGAAAAACCATCAGTCAAAATTACATTTGATTTATTGACACGTATATATTGTTAAAATTTGGACATTTACATAAACACGCCCCTTTCAGCCATTTTGTATCGTATTCATTTTTCCTAAGTAACGTTTTCAAGGATGTCCATTCTACACATGTGTACCAAATTTCAAGTCAATTGGAGCTACGGTTCAGGAGAAGAAGAGTTTTGTAGGTTTTCGCAAATTTTCAACGTACGGGAAAATCCATCATGGCGGAAGTTATGGGTTCTTGAGGCTTTTTTGTTCCCCATGAGGAATGAGGCATGTACACCAAATTTCAGAAGATTTGGACAAATGGCGTGGAAATTGTATCACTTTGAATTTTGTTTTTTGGGCGTGGCCTGTAGCGCCACCTATGGGCGAATGTGGGCCATTCTTGGTTTGGGGGTACCCGTTGGCATGGAGTATCAATGTGCCAATTTAGAAAATTTTTGACCAGTGACTTTTTGAGCTATTGGGGCTCAAGGAGAAGTAATAATAATAATAATAATAATAATAATAAATATAGCTGCAAGCAGCAATGCGGATTCCTCCTCAAAATGGCAAATCATTTCAAATTGATCAGTAGATGGTTGGGGATAAACCCTCCCAATTAAGGAATTCAAAAAACATGTCTTCTGTCTGAATCCTAAACGAAACATTTTCAATGTACAGGAAAATCCATACCGGACCTTATGGATCCTTGAGGCGTTTTTGTTCCCAATGAGAAATGAGGCATGTACACCAAGTTTCAGAAGAATTGGACAAATGGCGTGGAAATGGTATCACTTTGAAAATATTTTTTGGGGCGTGGCCTGTAGCGCCACCTATGGTCGAATGTGGGCCATTCTTGGTTTGTGGGTTCCTGTTGGCCTGTAGTATCAATGTACAAAATTAGAAAATATTTGACCAGAAAATGGGAATTTTGGAGTGGCCTGTAGCGCCCCCTAGGGGCGAATGTGGGCCATTCTTGGTTTGTGGGTTCCTGTTGGCCTGTAGAATCAATGTACCAAATTAGAAAATGTTTGACCAGAAAATGGGAATTCCTGTAGTGCCCTAGGCGAATGTTGGCCATTCTTGTTTGTGGGTTCCTGTTGCCGTAGTATCATGTACCAATTAGAACATTTTGACCAGAAAATGAATTTGGATGGCCTGTAGCGCCCCTAATGTTGGCCATTCTTGGTTTGTGGGTTCCTGTTGGCCTGTAGTATCAATGTACCAAATTAGAACATTTTTGACCAGAAAACGGGAATTTTGGCGTGGCCTTTAGCGCCCCCTAGTGGCGAATGTCGGCCATTCTTGGTTTGTGGGTTCCTGTTGGCCTGTAGTACCATTGTACCAAATTAGAACATTTTAGACCAGAAAATGGGAATTTCGGCATGGCCTGTAGCGCCCCCTAGGGGCGAATGTTGGCCATTCTTTGCGCAGTACTTCAGAGTGATGTCATCTTGAAGCATGTTAGGTTTGAAAAACCATCAGTCAAAATTACATTTGATTTATTGACACGTATATATTGTTAAAATTTGGACATTTACATAAACACGCCCCTTTCAGCCATTTTGTATCGTATTCATTTTTCCTAAGTAACGTTTTCAAAGACTTCAATTCTACACATGTGTACCAAATTTCAAGTCAATTGGAGCTACGGTTCAGGAGAAGAAGAGTTTTGTAGGTTTTCGCAAATTTTCAACGTACGGGAAAATCCATCATGGCGGAAGTTATGGGTTCTTGAGGCTTTTTTGTTCCCCATGAGAAATGAGGCATGTACACCAAGTTTCAGAAGATTTGGACAAATGGCGTGGAAATTGTATCACTTTGAATTTTGTTTTTTTGGGCGTGGCCTGTAGCGCCACCTATGGGCGAATGTGGGCCATTCTTGGTTTGGGGGTACCCGTTGGCATGGAGTATCAATGTGCCAATTTAGAAAATTTTTGACCAGTGACTTTTTGAGCTATTTGGGCTCAAGGAGAAGAATAATAATAATAATAATAATAAATATAGCTGCAAGCAGCAATGCGGATTCCTCCTCAAAATGGCAAATCATTTAAAATTGATCAGTAGATGGTTGGGGATAAACCCTCCCAATTAAGGAATTCAAAAAAACATGTCTTCGTCTGATTCCTAAACAAAACATTTTCAATGTACAGGAAAATCCATACCGGACCTTATGGATCCTTGAGGCTTTTTTGTTCCCAATGAGAAATGCGGCATGTACACCAAGTTTCAGAAGAATTGGACAAATGGGGTGGATATTATATCATTTTGAAAAAAAAATTTGGGGCGTGGCCTGTAGCGCCACCTATGGGCAAATGTTGGTCATTCTTGGTTTGTGGGTTCCTGTTGGCCTGTAGTATAAATGTACAAAATTAGAAAATATTTGACCAGAAAATGGGAATTTTGGAGTGGCCTGTAGCGCCCCCTAGGGGCGAATGTGGGCCTTTCTTGGTTTGTGGGTTCCTGTCGGCCTGTAGAATCAATACACCAAATTAGAAAATGTTTGACCAGAAAATGGGATTTTTGGAATTACCTGTAGCGCCCCCTAATGGCGAATGTTGGCCATTCGTGGTTTGTGGGTTCCTGTTGGCATGTAGTATCAGTGTACCAAATTAGAACATTTTTGACCAGAAAATGGGAATTTTGGCATGGCCTGTAGCGCCCCTAGGGGTGAATGTTGTCCATTCTTGGTTTGTGGGTTCCTGTCTGCCTGTAGTATCAATGTACCAAATTAAAAAAAAATTTGACCAGAAAACGGGAATTTTGGCGTGGCCTTTAGCGCCCCCTAGTGGCGAATGTCGGCCATTCTTGGTTTGTGGGTTCCTGTTGGCCTGTAGTACCATTGTACCAAATTAGAACATTTTAGACCAGAAAATGGGAATTTCGACATGGCCTGTAGCGCCCCCTAGGGGCGAATGTCGGCCATTCTTTGCGCAGTACTTCAGAGTGATGTCATCTTGAAGCATGTTAGGTTTGAAAAACCATCAGTCAAAATTACATTTGATTTATTGACAGGTATATATTGTTAAAATTTGGACATTTACATAAACACGCCCCTTTCAGACATTTTGTATCACATTCATTTTTCCTAAGTAATGTTTTCAAGGATGTCCATTCTACAAATGTGTACCAAATTTCAAGTCAATTGGAGCTACGGTTCAGGAGAAGAAGAGTATTTTTAGGTTTTCGCAAATTTTCAACGTACGGGAAAATCCATCATGGTGAAAGTTATGGGTCCTTAAGGCTTTTTTGTTCCCCATGAGGAATGAGGCATGTACACCAAGTTTCAGAAGATTTAGACAAATGGCGTGGAAATTGTATCACTTTGAATGAAAAATCACTTTGAAAATCTCTACTTTCACTTTCACTTCTCTCTTAAGATTTTTTTTCTGTTTTTTTTGTGTGATTTACATAAGCATATCACAAGCAATTTTATTTGAAAGACTATCTAGGCACATAATAACACTGTATAGCTGTGACTGTTTATAACTATTTCAAAATGTAGCCTACAAGCTCACACTTTAAATGGTCAGTGCTTTGATTTTTAAATCATTAAAATAGCAACAGATCCAGTGAAAAAAATGGAGTGATTGTGTTTACATGCCATTCAAAAACGTGGCATTTTACAAGGTAAGAGAGAAATAAAAAAAACTTAAAATAATACCATTTGTACTTCTCAATTACTTGGGAATGTCTATGTTCAGGACGAAGGCTAAATTGTTACTGTCTCTTTAAGAGGCTTTTATCGCATGATACGATACTTAAGGCACAGTTCAGTTTAATCTTTTGAGAACTGAGAAGTATCATTATTTTCGTTTTGTGCCATGCTTGTTGCATTTGTATTCATTGTGAGATGATAAAATACAGACTGCGTGAATGGTTGATTTTGTTCACTTGAATTTTGTGACGTGTTTCAGAAAAATAATCGCGAAGACAGAGACTGAGCACCCTGTTTATTTATTTTACAAAAGCACAAGGTTTTGTTGTTATTGTAAGTGTACACAAATAAAAGTACACATTTCATAGTTCGTAATGATGTCTTGCATGTTTCTGTATGGGCAAAAATGACGCAGTATTTTGTTTAAGTTGTTTCCGCTGTTTCGAGAGAAAAATATAGCAGGACGTCATCTGGAATAATGCCAGAATAAAATATAATTATTCCAGATTTCTTTCTCAACTGTTTGTTCACTTGAGACATAACAGACTCCTCAATATATCATGTATTTTGACACTCTGTTGTATGAAATTGTCCGTTCAGACGCAAGCAGCAGCGAAAGACATCGGAGTGCGTGAGTTAGACGCGACGCGGCTCGCTGTGTCACACAAACAGCTCGCAAACATGTATTTGAGTTGTTTTGACATTTGTTGAGTTGAATAGTGTAAAATCGCTTGAATGTTCAAACAGGCAAACATTGTATACAACCGACAAACCTTCATGATGATGCGAGCAAAAATGATCTCGCCTCGCGGTTTGCGTGTTGTCAGAGACAATTAAACAACATCATTCTCGGAAGTTTTGATACGTTAGGATTGATCAGCCCATCCCTACTTTCTTTAGACATATGTTTCATGTTTGTGTAAGTTTTTGTGACGTGTTTCAGAAAGATATTCGCTTAGACAAAGAGCACACGGTTTATTTTCTTTATTTTACAACAAATAAAAGTACAACTTTCATAGTTTGTGACGATGTATTAAATGTATCTGTATGTGCAAAAATAACGCAGTATTTTGTTTAAGCTGTTAACGCTGTTTCGAGAGAAAAATCTTAACAGGACACCACAGCGGCATCCGTGTTGTTCACAATAATTCATAATTAAATATATTGATACCCAATTTCTTTATCAACTGTTTGTTCACTTGATACATAACAGACACCCCAATATATCATGTATTTTGGTGTATGAAATTGTCCGTTCAAACGCATGAAGCTGTGAAAGCGAACTCTCATCGGCGTGCGAGCGTTAGTCGCGACGCGGCTCGCTCGCTGTGTCACACAAACTGCTCGAAAACATTTATTTGAGTTGTTTTGCCTTTGTTGAGTTGAATAGTGTAAAATCGCTTGAATGTTCAAGCAGGCAACCATTGTACACAACCAACAAACCTTCGTGAAGATGCGAGCAAAAATGATCTCGCCTCGAGGATTGCGTGTTGTCAGAGACAATTAAACAACATCATACTCGGAAGTTTTGATACGTTAACGCTGTCTCGATAGAGAAAAATCTAACAGGACATCACAGCGGCATCACTAGACCCCTTCAATAATTCATAATTCAATATATTGATACCCGATTTCTTTATCAACTGTTTGTTCACTTGAGATATAGCAGACACCCCAATATATCATGTATTTTGGTGTATGAAATTGTCCGTTGAAACGCAAGAAGGGAAAGCGAACTCTCATCGGCGTGCGAACGTTAGACGCGACGCGGCTCGCTCGCTGTGTCACACAAACTGCTCGAAAACATTTATTTGAGTTGTTTTGCCTTTGTTGAGTTGAATAGTGTAAAATCGCTTGAATGTTCAAACTGGAAAGCATTAAGACACACAATTGATTTGACATACCTCCGTGCAGACGCAAAATGTCTTCTGTAGTCTAAGTCTGGAGCTCCACCCACTAGGAGACCGAAATGCTTCATTAGAGAGATTGCTACAGAAGAGCTGCATGTGGTAGACAGAGTTACTCCAGTAGAGGGAGCCTCTTTGCTCAGCCAATGTAAGTGAATGGGATTTTACATGTGGACCATATTTGTCCAGTAGAGGGAGCACTTTTGCTCAGCCATTGTAAATCAATGGGATTTTAAAAATTTTTGATCATCTTTTGTGTGTACATTTACATAAACACGTCCATTTCAGCCATTTTGTATTGTATTCATTTTTGCTAAGTAACGTTTGGAAAGACATACATACTACACACGTGTGCCAAATTCCAAGTCAATTGGAGCTGAGGTTCAGGAGAAGAAGAGTTTTGTAGGTTTTCCAAAATTTTCACTGTACAGGAAAATCCATAATGGCAGAAGTATGGGTCCTTGAGGCTTTTTTGTTCCCCATGAGAAATGAGGCATGTTTACAAAGTTTCAGAAGATTTGGACAAATGGGGTGGAAATTATATCACTTTGAATTTTTGTTTTTTGGGCGTGGCCTGTAGCGCCACCTATGGGCGAATGTTGACCATTCTTGGTTTGGGGGTACCCGTTGGCATGGAGTATCAATGTGCCAATTTAGAAAATTTTTGACCAGTGACTTTTTGAGCTATTGGGGCTCAAGGAGAAGAAGATAATAATAATAATAATAATAATAATAATAATAATAATAATAATAATAAAACCGACAAATACAATAGATTCCCTCCTTACGGAGGAATCTAATAATAATAATAAATATAGCTGCAAGCAGCAATGCGGATTCCTCCTCAAAATGGCAAATCATTTCAAATTGATCAGTAGAGGGTTGGGGTTAAACCCTCTCAATGGATGAATCCAAAAAACATGTATTTCTGTCTGAATCCTAAACGAAACATTTTCAGTCTACAGGAAAATCCATCATACCTTATGGATCCTTGAGGCGTTTTTGTTCCCAATGAGAAATGAGGCATGTACACCAAGATTCAAAAGAATTGGTTAAATGGCGTGGAAATGGTATCACTTTGAAAATATTTTTTGGGGGCGTGGCCTGTAGCGCCTCCTATGGGCAAATGTGGGTCATTCTTGGTTTGTGGGTTCCTGTTGGCCTGTAGTATCAATGTACATAATTAGAAAATATTTGACCAGAAAATGGGACTTTTGGGAATTACCTGTAGCGCCCCCTAGGGGTGAATGTTGGCCATTCTTGGTTTGAGGGTTCCTGTTGACCTGTAGTATCAATGTACCAAATTAGAACATTTTTGACCATAAAATGGGAATTTCGGCGTGGCCTCTAGTGCCCCCTAGGGGCGAATGTTGGCCATTCTTTGTTTGTGGGTTCCTGTTGGCCAGTAGTATCAATGTACCATATTAGAAAATTTTTGACCAGAAAACGAAATTTTGGGAGTGGCCTGTAGCGCCCCCTAATGGCGAATGTGGGCCATACTTGGTTTGTGGGTTCCTGTTGGCCTGTAGTATCAATGTACCAAATTATAACTTTTTTGACCAGAAAATGGGAATTTCGGCTTGGCCTCTAGCGCCACCTAGTGGTGAATGTCGGTCATTCTTGGTTTGTGGATTCCTTTTGGCCTGTACTATTAATGTACCAAATTAGAACATTTTTGACCAGAAAATGGGAATTTCGGCATGGCCTGTAGTGCCCCCTAGGGGCGAATGTTGGCCATTCTTGGTTTGAGGGTTCCTGTTGACCTGCAGTATCAATGTACCAAATTAGAACGTTTTTGACCAGAAAACGAAATTTTGGAGTAGCCTGTAGCGCCCCCTAAGGGCGAATGTGGGCCACACTTGGTATGTGGGTTCCTGTTGGCCTGTAGTATCAAAGTACCAAATTAGAAAATTTTTGACCAGAAAATGGGAATTTTGGCTTGTCCTGTAGTGCCCCCTAGTGGCGAATGTCGGTCATTCTTGGTTTGTGGATTCCTGTTGGCCTGTACTATTCTTGTACCGAATTAGAACATTTTTGACCAGAAAATGGGAATTTTGGCTTGTCCTGTAGTGCCCCCTAGTGGCGTATGTCGGTCATTCTTGGTTTGTGGATTCCTGTTGGCCTGTACTATTAATTTACCAAATTAGAACATTTTTGACCAGAAAATGGGAATTTTGGCATGGCCATTCTTTGCACAGTACTTCAGAGTGATGTCATCTTTAAGCATGTTAGGTTTGAAAAACCATCAGTCAAAATTACATTTGATTTATTGACACGTATATATTGTTAAAATTTGGACATTTACATAAACACGCCCCTTTCAGCCATTTTGTATCGTATTCATTTTTCCTAAGTAACGTTTTCAAGGATGTCCATTCTACACATGTGTACCAAATTTCAAGTCAATTGGAGCTACGGTTCAGGAGAAGAAGAGTTTTGTAGGTTTTCGCAAATTTTCAACGTACGGGAAAATCCATCATGGCGGAAGTTATGGGTTCTTGAGGCTTTTTTGTTCCCCATGAGGAATGAGGCATGTACACCAAATTTCAGAAGATTTGGACAAATGGCGTGGAAATTGTATCACTTTGAATTTTGTTTTTTTGGGCGTGGCCTGTAGCGCCACCTATGGGCGAATGTGGGCCATTCTTGGTTTGGGGGTACCCGTTGGCATGGAGTATCAATGTGCCAATTTAGAAAATTTTTGACCAGTGACTTTTTGAGCTATTGGGGCTCAAGGAGAAGAATAATAATAATAATAATAATAAATATAGCTGCAAGCAGCAATGCGGATTCCTCCTCAAAATGGCAAATCATTTCAAATTGATCAGTAGAGGGTTGGGGTTAAACCCTCTCAATGGATGAATCCAAAAAACATGTATTTCTGTCTGAATCCTAAACGAAACATTTTCAGTCTACAGGAAAATCCATCATACCTTATGGATCCTTGAGGCGTTTTTGTTCCCAATGAGAAATGAGGCATGTACACCAAGATTCAAAAGAATTGGTTAAATGGCGTGGAAATGGTATCACTTTGAAAATATTTTTTGGGGCGTGGCCTGTAGCGCCTCCTATGGGCAAATGTGGGTCATTCTTGGTTTGTGGGTTCCTGTTGGCCTGTAGTATCAATGTACATAATTAGAAAATATTTGACCAGAAAATGGGACTTTTGGGAATTACCTGTAGCGCCCCCTAGGGGTGAATGTTGGCCATTCTTGGTTTGAGGGTTCCTGTTGACCTGTAGTATCAATGTACCAAATTAGAACATTTTTGACCATAAAATGGGAATTTCGGCGTGGCCTCTAGTGCCCCCTAGGGGCGAATGTTGGCCATTCTTTGTTTGTGGGTTCCTGTTGGCCAGTAGTATCAATGTACCATATTAGAAAATTTTTGACCAGAAAACGAAATTTTGGGAGTGGCCTGTAGCGCCCCCTAATGGCGAATGTGGGCCATACTTGGTTTGTGGGTTCCTGTTGGCCTGTAGTATCAATGTACCAAATTATAACTTTTTTGACCAGAAAATGGGAATTTCGGCTTGGCCTCTAGCGCCACCTAGTGGTGAATGTCGGTCATTCTTGGTTTGTGGATTCCTTTTGGCCTGTACTATTAATGTACCAAATTAGAACATTTTTGACCAGAAAATGGGAATTTCGGCATGGCCTGTAGTGCCCCCTAGGGGCGAATGTTGGCCATTCTTGGTTTGAGGGTTCCTGTTGACCTGCAGTATCAATGTACCAAATTAGAACGTTTTTGACCAGAAAACGAAATTTTGGAGTAGCCTGTAGCGCCCCCTAAGGGCGAATGTGGGCCACACTTGGTATGTGGGTTCCTGTTGGCCTGTAGTATCAAAGTACCAAATTAGAAAATTTTTGACCAGAAAATGGGAATTTTGGCTTGTCCTGTAGTGCCCCCTAGTGGCGAATGTCGGTCATTCTTGGTTTGTGGATTCCTGTTGGCCTGTACTATTCTTGTACCGAATTAGAACATTTTTGACCAGAAAATGGGAATTTTGGCTTGTCCTGTAGTGCCCCCTAGTGGCGTATGTCGGTCATTCTTGGTTTGTGGATTCCTGTTGGCCTGTACTATTAATTTACCAAATTAGAACATTTTTGACCAGAAAATGGGAATTTTGGCATGGCCATTCTTTGCACAGTACTTCAGAGTGATGTCATCTTTAAGCATGTTAGGTTTGAAAAACCATCAGTCAAAATTACATTTGATTTATTGACACGTATATATTGTTAAAATTTGGACATTTACATAAACACGCCCCTTTCAGCCATTTTGTATCGTATTCATTTTTCCTAAGTAACGTTTTCAAGGATGTCCATTCTACACATGTGTACCAAATTTCAAGTCAATTGGAGCTACGGTTCAGGAGAAGAAGAGTTTTGTAGGTTTTCGCAAATTTTCAACGTACGGGAAAATCCATCATGGCGGAAGTTATGGGTTCTTGAGGCTTTTTTGTTCCCCATGAGGAATGAGGCATGTACACCAAATTTCAGAAGATTTGGACAAATGGCGTGGAAATTGTATCACTTTGAATTTTGTTTTTTTGGGCGTGGCCTGTAGCGCCACCTATGGGCGAATGTGGGCCATTCTTGGTTTGGGGGTACCCGTTGGCATGGAGTATCAATGTGCCAATTTAGAAAATTTTTGACCAGTGACTTTTTGAGCTATTGGGGCTCAAGGAGAAGAATAATAATAATAATAATAAATATAGCTGCAAGCAGCAATGCGGATTCCTCCTCAAAATGGCAAATCATTTCAAATTGATCAGTAGAGGGTTGGGGTTAAACCCTCTCAATGGATGAATCCAAAAAACATGTATTTCTGTCTGAATCCTAAACGAAACATTTTCAGTCTACAGGAAAATCCATCATACCTTATGGATCCTTGAGGCGTTTTTGTTCCCAATGAGAAATGAGGCATGTACACCAAGATTCAAAAGAATTGGTTAAATGGCGTGGAAATGGTATCACTTTGAAAATATTTTTTGGGGGCGTGGCCTGTAGCGCCTCCTATGGGCAAATGTGGGTCATTCTTGGTTTGTGGGTTCCTGTTGGCCTGTAGTATCAATGTACATAATTAGAAAATATTTGACCAGAAAATGGGACTTTTGGGAATTACCTGTAGCGCCCCCTAGGGGTGAATGTTGGCCATTCTTGGTTTGAGGGTTCCTGTTGACCTGTAGTATCAATGTACCAAATTAGAACATTTTTGACCATAAAATGGGAATTTCGGCGTGGCCTCTAGTGCCCCCTAGGGGCGAATGTTGGCCATTCTTTGTTTGTGGGTTCCTGTTGGCCAGTAGTATCAATGTACCATATTAGAAAATTTTTGACCAGAAAACGAAATTTTGGGAGTGGCCTGTAGCGCCCCCTAATGGCGAATGTGGGCCATACTTGGTTTGTGGGTTCCTGTTGGCCTGTAGTATCAATGTACCAAATTATAACTTTTTTGACCAGAAAATGGGAATTTCGGCTTGGCCTCTAGCGCCACCTAGTGGTGAATGTCGGTCATTCTTGGTTTGTGGATTCCTTTTGGCCTGTACTATTAATGTACCAAATTAGAACATTTTTGACCAGAAAATGGGAATTTCGGCATGGCCTGTAGTGCCCCCTAGGGGCGAATGTTGGCCATTCTTGGTTTGAGGGTTCCTGTTGACCTGCAGTATCAATGTACCAAATTAGAACGTTTTTGACCAGAAAACGAAATTTTGGAGTAGCCTGTAGCGCCCCCTAAGGGCGAATGTGGGCCACACTTGGTATGTGGGTTCCTGTTGGCCTGTAGTATCAAAGTACCAAATTAGAAAATTTTTGACCAGAAAATGGGAATTTTGGCTTGTCCTGTAGTGCCCCCTAGTGGCGAATGTCGGTCATTCTTGGTTTGTGGATTCCTGTTGGCCTGTACTATTCTTGTACCGAATTAGAACATTTTTGACCAGAAAATGGGAATTTTGGCTTGTCCTGTAGTGCCCCCTAGTGGCGTATGTCGGTCATTCTTGGTTTGTGGATTCCTGTTGGCCTGTACTATTAATTTACCAAATTAGAACATTTTTGACCAGAAAATGGGAATTTTGGCATGGCCATTCTTTGCACAGTACTTCAGAGTGATGTCATCTTTAAGCATGTTAGGTTTGAAAAACCATCAGTCAAAATTACATTTGATTTATTGACACGTATATATTGTTAAAATTTGGACATTTACATAAACACGCCCCTTTCAGCCATTTTGTATCGTATTCATTTTTCCTAAGTAACGTTTTCAAGGATGTCCATTCTACACATGTGTACCAAATTTCAAGTCAATTGGAGCTACGGTTCAGGAGAAGAAGAGTTTTGTAGGTTTTCGCAAATTTTCAACGTACGGGAAAATCCATCATGGCGGAAGTTATGGGTTCTTGAGGCTTTTTTGTTCCCCATGAGGAATGAGGCATGTACACCAAATTTCAGAAGATTTGGACAAATGGCGTGGAAATTGTATCACTTTGAATTTTGTTTTTTTGGGCGTGGCCTGTAGCGCCACCTATGGGCGAATGTGGGCCATTCTTGGTTTGGGGGTACCCGTTGGCATGGAGTATCAATGTGCCAATTTAGAAAATTTTTGACCAGTGACTTTTTGAGCTATTGGGGCTCAAGGAGAAGAATAATAATAATAATAATAATAATAATAATAAATATAGCTGCAAGCAGCAATGCGGATTCCTCCTCAAAATGGCAAATCATTTAAAATTGATCAGTAGATGGTTGGGGATAAACCCTCCCAATTAAGGAATTCAAAAAACATGTACTTCTGTCTGAATCCTAAACGAAACATTTTCAATGTACAGGAAAATCCATACCGGACCTTATGGATCCTTGAGGCGTTTTTGTTCCCAATGAGAAATGAGGCATGTACACCAAGTTTCAGAAGAATTGGACAAATGGCGTGGAAATGGTATCACTTTGAAAATATTTTTTGGGGCGTGGCCTGTAGCGCCACCTATGGGCAAATGTGGGCCATTCTTGGTTTGTGGGTTCCTGTTGGCCTGTAGTATCAATGTACAAAATTAGAAAATATTTGACCAGAAAATGGGAATTTTGGAGTGGCCTGTAGCGCCCCCTAGGGGCGAATGTGGGCCATTCTTGGTTTGTGGGTTCCTGTTGGCCTGTAGAATCAATGTACCAAATTAGAAAATGTTTGACCAGAAAATGGGACTTTTGGGAATTACCTGTAGTGCCCCCTAATGGCGAATGTTGGCCATTCTTGGTTTGTGGGTTCCTGTTGGCCTGTAGTATCAATGTACCAAATTAGAACATTTTTGACCAGAAAATGGGAATTTCGGCAGTGGCCTGTAGCGCCCCTAGTGGTGAATGTGGGCCATTCTTGGTTTGTGGGTTCCTGATGGCCTGTAGTATCAATGTACCAAATTATAACTTTTTTGACCAGAAAATGGGAATTTCGGCTTGGCCTCTAGCGCCACCTAGTGGTGAATGTTGGCCATTCTTGGTTTGTGGATTCCTGTTGGCCTGTAGTATCAATGTACCAAATTAGAACATTTTTGACCAGAAAATGGGAATTTCGGCATGGCCTGTAGCGCCCCCTAGGGGTGAATGTTGGCCATTCTTGGTTTGTGGGTTCCTGTTGGCCTGTAGTATCAATGTACCAAATTAGAACATTTTTGACCAGAAAACGGGAATTTTGGCGTGGCCTTTAGCGCCCCCTAGTGGCGAATGTCGGCCATTCTTGGTTTGTGGGTTCCTGTTGGCCTGTAGTACCATTGTACCAAATTAGAACATTTTAGACCAGAAAATGGGAATTTCGGCATGGCCTGTAGCGCCCCCTAGGGGCGAATGTTGGCCATTCTTTGCGCAGTACTTCAGAGTGATGTCATCTTGAAGCATGTTAGGTTTGAAAAACCATCAGTCAAAATTACATTTGATTTATTGACACGTATATATTGTTAAAATTTGGACATTTACATAAACACGCCCCTTTCAGCCATTTTGTATCGTATTCATTTTTCCTAAGTAACGTTTTCAAGGACTGTCCATTCTACACATGTGTACCAAATTTCAAGTCAATTGGAGCTACGGTTCAGGAGAAGAAGAGTTTTGTAGGTTTTCGCAAATTTTCAACGTACGGGAAAATCCATCATGGCGGAAGTTATGGGTTCTTGAGGCTTTTTTGTTCCCCATGAGGAATGAGGCATGTACACCAAGTTTCAGAAGATTTGGACAAATGGCGTGGAAATTGTATCACTTTGAATTTTGTTTTTTTGGGCGTGGCCTGTAGCGCCACCTATGGGCGAATGTGGGCCATTCTTGGTTTGGGGGTACCCGTTGGCATGGAGTATCAATGTGCCAATTTAGAAAATTTTTGACCAGTGACTTTTTGAGCTATTGGGGCTCAAGGAGAAGAATAATAATAATAATAATAAATATAGCTGCAAGCAGCAATGCGGATTCCTCCTCAAAATGGCAAATCATTTCAAATTGATCAGTAGAGGGTTGGGGTTAAACCCTCTCAATGGATGAATCCAAAAAACATGTATTTCTGTCTGAATCCTAAACGAAACATTTTCAGTCTACAGGAAAATCCATCATACCTTATGGATCCTTGAGGCGTTTTTGTTCCCAATGAGAAATGAGGCATGTACACCAAGATTCAAAAGAATTGGTTAAATGGCGTGGAAATGGTATCACTTTGAAAATATTTTTTGGGGCGTGGCCTGTAGCGCCTCCTATGGGCAAATGTGGGTCATTCTTGGTTTGTGGGTTCCTGTTGGCCTGTAGTATCAATGTACATAATTAGAAAATATTTGACCAGAAAATGGGACTTTTGGGAATTACCTGTAGCGCCCCCTAGGGGTGAATGTTGGCCATTCTTGGTTTGAGGGTTCCTGTTGACCTGTAGTATCAATGTACCAAATTAGAACATTTTTGACCATAAAATGGGAATTTCGGCGTGGCCTCTAGTGCCCCCTAGGGGCGAATGTTGGCCATTCTTTGTTTGTGGGTTCCTGTTGGCCAGTAGTATCAATGTACCATATTAGAAAATTTTTGACCAGAAAACGAAATTTTGGGAGTGGCCTGTAGCGCCCCCTAATGGCGAATGTGGGCCATACTTGGTTTGTGGGTTCCTGTTGGCCTGTAGTATCAATGTACCAAATTATAACTTTTTTGACCAGAAAATGGGAATTTCGGCTTGGCCTCTAGCGCCACCTAGTGGTGAATGTCGGTCATTCTTGGTTTGTGGATTCCTTTTGGCCTGTACTATTAATGTACCAAATTAGAACATTTTTGACCAGAAAATGGGAATTTCGGCATGGCCTGTAGTGCCCCCTAGGGGCGAATGTTGGCCATTCTTGGTTTGAGGGTTCCTGTTGACCTGCAGTATCAATGTACCAAATTAGAACGTTTTTGACCAGAAAACGAAATTTTGGAGTAGCCTGTAGCGCCCCCTAAGGGCGAATGTGGGCCACACTTGGTATGTGGGTTCCTGTTGGCCTGTAGTATCAAAGTACCAAATTAGAAAATTTTTGACCAGAAAATGGGAATTTTGGCTTGTCCTGTAGTGCCCCCTAGTGGCGAATGTCGGTCATTCTTGGTTTGTGGATTCCTGTTGGCCTGTACTATTCTTGTACCGAATTAGAACATTTTTGACCAGAAAATGGGAATTTTGGCTTGTCCTGTAGTGCCCCCTAGTGGCGTATGTCGGTCATTCTTGGTTTGTGGATTCCTGTTGGCCTGTACTATTAATTTACCAAATTAGAACATTTTTGACCAGAAAATGGGAATTTTGGCATGGCCATTCTTTGCACAGTACTTCAGAGTGATGTCATCTTTAAGCATGTTAGGTTTGAAAAACCATCAGTCAAAATTACATTTGATTTATTGACACGTATATATTGTTAAAATTTGGACATTTACATAAACACGCCCCTTTCAGCCATTTTGTATCGTATTCATTTTTCCTAAGTAACGTTTTCAAGGACTGTCCATTCTACACATGTGTACCAAATTTCAAGTCAATTGGAGCTACGGTTCAGGAGAAGAAGAGTTTTGTAGGTTTTCGCAAATTTTCAACGTACGGGAAAATCCATCATGGCGGAAGTTATGGGTTCTTGAGGCTTTTTTGTTCCCCATGAGGAATGAGGCATGTACACCAAGTTTCAGAAGATTTGGACAAATGGCGTGGAAATTGTATCACTTTGAATTTTGTTTTTTGGGCGTGGCCTGTAGCGCCACCTATGGGCGAATGTGGGCCATTCTTGGTTTGGGGGTACCCGTTGGCATGGAGTATCAATGTGCCAATTTAGAAAATTTTTGACCAGTGACTTTTTGAGCTATTGGGGCTCAAGGAGAAGAATAATAATAATAATAATAATAATAATAATAATAAACCATCAATTAGACTAGAGTCTAATAATAATAATAAAACCATCAATTACAATAGATTCCCTCCTACGGAGGAATCTAAATATAGCTGCAAGCAGCAATGCGGATTCCTCCTCAAAATGGCAAATCATTTAAAATTGATCAGTAGATGGTTGGGGATAAACCCTCCCAATTAAGGAATTCAAAAAAACATGTCTTTGTCTGAATCCTAAACGAAACATTTTCAATGTACAGGAAAATCCATACCGGACCTTATGGATCCTTGAGGCTTTTTTGTTCCCAATGAGAAATGAGGCATGTACACCAAGTTTCAGAAGAATTGGACAAATGGCGTGGAAATGGTATCACTTTGAAAATATTTTTTTGGGGCGTGGCCTGTAGCGCCACCTATGGTCGAATGTGGGCCATTCTTGGTTTGTGGGTTCCTGTTGGCCTGTAGTATCAATGTACAAAATTAGAAAATATTTGACCAGAAAATGGGAATTTTGGAGTGGCCTGTAGCGCCCCCTAGGGGCGAATGTGGGCCATTCTTGGTTTGTGGGTTCCTTTTGGCCTGTAGAATCAATGTACCAAATTAGAAAATGTTTGACCAGAAAATGGGACTTTTGGGAATTACCTGTAGCGCCCCCTAATGGCGAATGTTGGCCATTCTTGGTTTGTGGGTTCCTGTTGGCCTGTAGTACCATTGTACCAAATTAGAACATTTTAGACCAGAAAATGGGAATTTCGGCATGGCCTGTAGCGCCCCCTAGGGGTGAATGTTGGCCATTCTTGGTTTGTGGGTTCCTGTTGGCCTGTAGTATCAATGTACCAAATTAGAACATTTTTGACCAGAAAACGGGAATTTTGGCGTGGCCTTTAGCGCCCCCTAGTGGCGAATGTCGGCCATTCTTGGTTTGTGGGTTCCTGTTGGCCTGTAGTACCATTGTACCAAATTAGAACATTTTAGACCAGAAAATGGGAATTTCGGCATGGCCTGTAGCGCCCCCTAGGGGCGAATGTTGGCCATTCTTTGCGCAGTACTTCAGAGTGATGTCATCTTGAAGCATGTTAGGTTTGAAAAACCATCAGTCAAAATTACATTTGATTTATTGACCTGTACGCTGCTAAAAGCGAATGTTTGCTAGACTAGTATTTGGGTTCTTGTTGGCCTGTAGTATCAAAGTACCAAATTAGATTATTTTTGTCCAGAAAATGGGATTAGATATTAAGTCTTGTGTCTTAAGATGAATGTCGTCACTAGGTTTAGTGAATCTGTTAGACTGCAAATCATGTACCAAATTAGAACATATTGGACCAGCAAAATAAACTTGTTTGTCCTTGTAAATTAAGTTTATGTTGCTCACTCACGATTGGCAGATTCTTGTTGTTCTGAGTCTAAAGTTCACTAAATTTAGTCAGATTTGATCTTAAAACAAGACTTAATAGCTTGGCCATTCTTTGCACAGTACTTCAGAGTGATGTCATCTTTAAGCATGTTTAGGTAATTGACAAAACCATCAGTCAAAATTACATTGTCAGAATCATTTATTGACACGTATATATTGTTAAAATTTGGACATTTACATAAACACGCCCCTTTCAGCCATTTTGTATCGTATTCATTTTTCCTAAGTAACGTTTTCAAAGACTTCAATTCTACACATGTGTACCAAATTTCAAGTCAATTGGAGCTACGGTTCAGGAGAAGAAGAGTTTTGTAGGTTTTCGCAAATTTTCAACGTACGGAAAAATCCATCATGGCGGAAGTTATGGGTTCTTGAGGCTTTTTTGTTCCCCATGAGAAATGAGGCATGTACACCAAGTTTCAGGAGATTTGGACAAATGGCGTGGAAATGGTATCACTTTGAATATATTTTTTTTGGGCGTGGCCTGTAGCGCCACCTATGGGCGAATGTTGACCATTCTTGGTTTGGGGGTACCCGTTGGCATGGACTATCAATGTGCCAATTTAGAAAACTTTTGACCAGTGACTTTTTGAGCTATTTGGGCTCAAGGAGAAGAAGAATAATAATAATAATAAATATAGCTGCAAGCAGCAATGCGGATTCCTCCTCAAAATGGCAAATCATTTCAAATTGATCAGTAGAGGGTTGGGGTTAAACCCTCTCAATGGATGAATCCAAAAAACATGTATTTCTGTCTGAATCCTAAACGAAACATTTTCAGTCTACAGGAAAATCCATCATACCTTATGGATCCTTGAGGCGTTTTTGTTCCCAATGAGAAATGAGGCATGTACACCAAGATTCAAAAGAATTGGTTAAATGGCGTGGAAATGGTATCACTTTGAAAATATTTTTTGGGGCGTGGCCTGTAGCGCCACCTATGGGCAAATGTGGGTCATTCTTGGTTTGTGGGTTCCTGTTGGCCTGTAGTATCAATGTACAAAATTAGAAAATATTTGACCAGAAAATGGGACTTTTGGGAATTACCTGTAGCGCCCCCTAGGGGTGAATGTTGGCCATTCTTGGTTTGAGGGTTCCTGTTGACCTGTAGTATCAATGTACCAAATTAGAACATTTTTGACCATAAAATGGGAATTTCGGCGTGGCCTCTAGTGCCCCCTAGGGGCGAATGTTGGCCATTCTTTGTTTGTGGGTTCCTGTTGGCCAGTAGTATCAATGTACCATATTAGAAAATTTTTGACCAGAAAACGAAATTTTGGGAGTGGCCTGTAGCGCCCCCTAATGGCGAATGTGGGCCATACTTGGTTTGTGGGTTCCTGTTGGCCTGTAGTATCAATGTACCAAATTATAACTTTTTTGACCAGAAAATGGGAATTTCGGCTTGGCCTCTAGCGCCACCTAGTGGTGAATGTCGGTCATTCTTGGTTTGTGGATTCCTTTTGGCCTGTACTATTAATGTACCAAATTAGAACATTTTTGACCAGAAAATGGGAATTTCGGCATGGCCTGTAGTGCCCCCTAGGGGCGAATGTTGGCCATTCTTGGTTTGAGGGTTCCTGTTGACCTGCAGTATCAATGTACCAAATTAGAACGTTTTTGACCAGAAAACGAAATTTTGGAGTAGCCTGTAGCGCCCCTAAGGGCGAATGTGGGCCACACTTGGTATGTGGGTTCCTGTTGGCCTGTAGTATCAAAGTACCAAATTAGAAAATTTTTGACCAGAAAATGGGAATTTTGGCTTGTCCTGTAGTGCCCCTAGTGGCGAATGTCGGTCATTCTTGGTTTGTGGATTCCTGTTGGCCTGTACTATTCTTGTACCGAATTAGAACATTTTTGACCAGAAAATGGGAATTTTGGCTTGTCCTGTAGTGCCCCTAGTGGCGTATGTCGGTCATTCTTGGTTTGTGGATTCCTGTTGGCCTGTACTATTAATTTACCAAATTAGAACATTTTTGACCAGAAAATGGGAATTTTGGCATGGCCATTCTTTGCACAGTACTTCAGAGTGATGTCATCTTGAAGCATGTTAGGTTTGAAAAACCATCAGTCAAAATTACATTTGATTTATTGACACGTATATATTGTTAAAATTTGGACATTTACATAAACACGCCCCTTTCAGCCATTTTGTATCGTATTCATTTTTCCTAAGTAACGTTTTCAAGGATGTCCATTCTACACATGTGTACCAAATTTCAAGTCAATTGGAGCTACGGTTCAGGAGAAGAAGAGTTTTGTAGGTTTTCGCAAATTTTCAACGTACGGGAAAATCCATCATGGCGGAAGTTATGGGTTCTTGAGGCTTTTTTGTTCCCCATGAGGAATGAGGCATGTACACCAAATTTCAGAAGATTTGGACAAATGGCGTGGAAATTGTATCACTTTGAATTTTGTTTTTTTGGGCGTGGCCTGTAGCGCCACCTATGGGCGAATGTGGGCCATTCTTGGTTTGGGGGTACCCGTTGGCATGGAGTATCAATGTGCCAATTTAGAAAATTTTTGACCAGTGACTTTTTGAGCTATTGGGGCTCAAGGAGAAGAATAATAATAATAATAATAAATATAGCTGCAAGCAGCAATGCGGATTCCTCCTCAAAATGGCAAATCATTTAAAATTGATCAGTAGATGGTTGGGGATAAACCCTCCCAATTAAGGAATTCAAAAAACATGTCTTTGTCTGAATCCTAAACGAAACATTTTCAATGTACAGGAAAATCCATACCGGACCTTATGGATCCTTGAGGCTTTTTTGTTCCCAATGAGAAATGAGGCATGTACACCAAGTTTCAGAAGAATTGGACAAATGGCGTGGAAATGGTATCACTTTGAAAATATTTTTTTGGGGCGTGGCCTGTAGCACCACCTATGGTCGAATGTGGGCCATTCTTGGTTTGTGGGTTCCTGTTGGCCTGTAGTATCAATGTACAAAATTAGAAAATATTTGACCAGAAAATGGGAATTTTGGAGTGGCCTGTAGCGCCCCCTAGGGGCGAATGTGGGCCATTCTTGGTTTGTGGGTTCCTGTTGGCCTGTAGAATCAATGTACCAAATTAGAAAATGTTTGACCAGAAAATGGGAATTCCTGGCCTTGGCGAATGTTGGCCATTCCTGTTGGCCTGTAGTACATGTACCAAATTAGAACATTTTGACCTGAACGGATGGCTGTAGCCCCTAGTGAATGTGGCCATTCTTGGTTTGTGGGTTCCTGTTGGCCTGTAGTACCATTGTACCAAATTAGAACATTTTAGACCAGAAAATGGGAATTTCGGCATGGCCTGTAGCGCCCCCTAGGGGCGAATGTTGGCCATTCTTTGCGCAGTACTTCAGAGTGATGTCATCTTGAAGCATGTTAGGTTTGAAAAACCATCAGTCAAAATTACATTTGATTTATTGACACGTATATATTGTTAAAATTTGGACATTTACATAAACACGCCCCTTTCAGCCATTTTGTATCGTATTCATTTTTCCTAAGTAACGTTTTCAAAGACTGTCAATTCTACACATGTGTACCAAATTTCAAGTCAATTGGAGCTACGGTTCAGGAGAAGAAGAGTTTTGTAGGTTTTCGCAAATTTTCAACGTACGGAAAAATCCATCATGGCGGAAGTTATGGGTTCTTGAGGCTTTTTTGTTCCCCATGAGAAATGAGGCATGTACACCAAGTTTCAGGAGATTTGGACAAATGGCGTGGAAATGGTATCACTTTGAATTTTGTTTTTTTGGGCGTGGCCTGTAGCGCCACCTATGGGCGAATGTTGACCATTCTTGGTTTGGGGGTACCCGTTGGCATGGAGTATCAATGTGCCAATTTAGAAAACTTTTGACCAGTGACTTTTTGAGCTATTTGGGCTCAAGGAGAATAATAATAATAATAATAATAAATATAGCTGCAAGCAGCAATGCGGATTCCTCCTCAAAATGGCAAATCATTTAAAATTGATCAGTAGATGGTTGGGGATAAACCCTCCCAATTAAGGAATTCAAAAAACATGTACTTCTGTCTGAATCCTAAACGAAACATTTTCAATGTACAGGAAAATCCATACCGGACCTTATGGATCCTTGAGGCTTTTTTGTTCCCAATGAGAAATGAGGCATGTACACCAAGTTTCAGAAGAATTGGACAAATGGCGTGGAAATGGTATCACTTTGAAAATATTTTTTGGGGCGTGGCCTGTAGCACCACCTATGGTCGAATGTGGGCCATTCTTGGTTTGTGGGTTCCTGTTGGCCTGTAGTATCAATGTACAAAATTAGAAAATATTTGACCAGAAAATGGGAATTTTGGAGTGGCCTGTAGCGCCCCCTAGGGGCGAATGTGGGCCATTCTTGGTTTGTGGGTTCCTGTTGGCCTGTAGAATCAATGTACCAAATTAGAAAATGTTTGACCAGAAAATGGGACTTTTGGGAATTACCTGTAGCGCCCCCTAATGGCGAATGTTGGCCATTCTTGGTTTGTGGGTTCCTGTTGGCCTGTAGTACCATTGTACCAAATTAGAACATTTTAGACCAGAAAATGGGAATTTCGGCATGGCCTGTAGCGCCCCCTAGGGGTGAATGTTGGCCATTCTTGGTTTGTGGGTTCCTGTTGGCCTGTAGTATCAATGTACCAAATTAGAACATTTTTGACCAGAAAACGGGAATTTTGGCGTGGCCTTTAGCGCCCCCTAGTGGCGAATGTCGGCCATTCTTGGTTTGTGGGTTCCTGTTGGCCTGTAGTACCATTGTACCAAATTAGAACATTTTAGACCAGAAAATGGGAATTTCGGCATGGCCTGTAGCGCCCCCTAGGGGCGAATGTTGGCCATTCTTTGCGCAGTACTTCAGAGTGATGTCATCTTGAAGCATGTTAGGTTTGAAAAACCATCAGTCAAAATTACATTTGATTTATTGACACGTATATATTGTTAAAATTTGGACATTTACATAAACACGCCCCTTTCAGCCATTTTGTATCGTATTCATTTTTCCTAAGTAACGTTTTCAAAGACTGTCAATTCTACACATGTGTACCAAATTTCAAGTCAATTGGAGCTACGGTTCAGGAGAAGAAGAGTTTTGTAGGTTTTCGCAAATTTTCAACGTACGGGAAAATCCATCATGGCGGAAGTTATGGGTTCTTGAGGCTTTTTTGTTCCCCATGAGGAATGAGGCATGTACACCAAGTTTCAGAAGATTTGGA
Source organism: Xyrauchen texanus (assembly GCF_025860055.1). NCBI lineage: Eukaryota > Metazoa > Chordata > Actinopteri > Cypriniformes > Catostomidae > Xyrauchen > Xyrauchen texanus. The sequence continues at coordinate 34,217 of NW_026266786.1, read as the reverse complement.
CAAATGGCGTGGAAATGGTATCACTTTGAATTTATGTTTTTTTGGGCGTGGCCTGTAGCGCCACCTATGGGCGAATGTTGACCATTCTTGGTTTGGGGGTACCCGTTGGCATGGACTATCAATGTGCCAATTTAGAAAATTTTTGACCAGTGACTTTTTGAGCTATTTGGGCTCAAGGAGAAGTAATAATAATAATAATAATAATAAATATAGCTGCAAGCAGCAATGCGGATTCCTCCTCAAAATGGCAAATCATTTAAAATTGATCAGTAGATGGTTGGGGATAAACCCTCCCAATTAAGGAATTCAAAAAAACATGTCTTCGTCTGATTCCTAAACAAAACATTTTCAATGTACAGGAAAATCCATACCGGACCTTATGGATCCTTGAGGCTTTTTTGTTCCCAATGAGAAATGCGGCATGTACACCAAGTTTCAGAAGAATTGGACAAATGGGGTGGATATTATATCATTTTGAAAAAAAAATTTGGGGCGTGGCCTGTAGCGCCACCTATGGGCAAATGTTGGTCATTCTTGGTTTGTGGGTTCCTGTTGGCCTGTAGTATAAATGTACAAAATTAGAAAATATTTGACCAGAAAATGGGAATTTTGGAGTGGCCTGTAGCGCCCCCTAGGGGCGAATGTGGGCCTTTCTTGGTTTGTGGGTTCCTGTCGGCCTGTAGAATCAATACACCAAATTAGAAAATGTTTGACCAGAAAATGGGATTTTTTGGAATTACCTGTAGCGCCCCCTAATGGCGAATGTTGGCCATTCGTGGTTTGTGGGTTCCTGTTGGCATGTAGTATCAGTGTACCAAATTAGAACATTTTTGACCAGAAAATGGGAATTTTGGCATGGCCTGTAGCGCCCCCTAGGGGTGAATGTTGTCCATTCTTGGTTTGTGGGTTCCTGTCTGCCTGTAGTATCAATGTACCAAATTAAAAAAAAATTTGACCAGAAAACGGGAATTTTGGCGTGGCCTTTAGCGCCCCCTAGTGGCGAATGTCGGCCATTCTTGGTTTGTGGGTTCCTGTTGGCCTGTAGTACCATTGTACCAAATTAGAACATTTTAGACCAGAAAATGGGAATTTCGACATGGCCTGTAGCGCCCCCTAGGGGCGAATGTCGGCCATTCTTTGCGCAGTACTTCAGAGTGATGTCATCTTGAAGCATGTTAGGTTTGAAAAACCATCAGTCAAAATTACATTTGATTTATTGACAGGTATATATTGTTAAAATTTGGACATTTACATAAACACGCCCCTTTCAGACATTTTGTATCACATTCATTTTTCCTAAGTAATGTTTTCAAGGATGTCCATTCTACAAATGTGTACCAAATTTCAAGTCAATTGGAGCTACGGTTCAGGAGAAGAAGAGTATTTTTAGGTTTTCGCAAATTTTCAACGTACGGGAAAATCCATCATGGTGAAAGTTATGGGTCCTTAAGGCTTTTTTGTTCCCCATGAGGAATGAGGCATGTACACCAAGTTTCAGAAGATTTAGACAAATGGCGTGGAAATTGTATCACTTTGAATGAAAAATCACTTTGAAAATCTCTACTTTCACTTTCACTTCTCTCTTAAGATTTTTTTCTGTTTTTTTTGTGTGATTTACATAAGCATATCACAAGCAATTTTATTTGAAAGACTATCTAGGCACATAATAACACTGTATAGCTGTGACTGTTTATAACTATTTCAAAATGTAGCCTACAAGCTCACACTTTAAATGGTCAGTGCTTTGATTTTTAAATCATTAAAATAGCAACAGATCCAGTGAAAAAAATGGAGTGATTGTGTTTACATGCCATTCAAAAACGTGGCATTTTACAAGGTAAGAGAGAAATAAAAAAAACTTAAAATAATACCATTTGTACTTCTCAATTACTTGGGAATGTCTATGTTCAGGACGAAGGCTAAATTGTTACTGTCTCTTTAAGAGGCTTTTATCGCATGATACGATACTTAAGGCACAGTTCAGTTTAATCTTTTGAGAACTGAGAAGTATCATTATTTTCGTTTTGTGCCATGCTTGTTGCATTTGTATTCATTGTGAGATGATAAAATACAGACTGCGTGAATGGTTGATTTTGTTCACTTGAATTTTGTGACGTGTTTCAGAAAAATAATCGCGAAGACAGAGACTGAGCACCCTGTTTATTTATTTTACAAAAGCACAAGGTTTTGTTGTTATTGTAAGTGTACACAAATAAAAGTACACATTTCATAGTTCGTAATGATGTCTTGCATGTTTCTGTATGGGCAAAAATGACGCAGTATTTTGTTTAAGTTGTTTCCGCTGTTTCGAGAGAAAAATATAGCAGGACGTCATCTGGAATAATGCCAGAATAAAATATAATTATTCCAGATTTCTTTCTCAACTGTTTGTTCACTTGAGACATAACAGACTCCTCAATATATCATGTATTTTGACACTCTGTTGTATGAAATTGTCCGTTCAGACGCAAGCAGCAGCGAAAGACATCGGAGTGCGTGAGTTAGACGCGACGCGGCTCGCTGTGTCACACAAACAGCTCGCAAACATGTATTTGAGTTGTTTTGACATTTGTTGAGTTGAATAGTGTAAAATCGCTTGAATGTTCAAACAGGCAAACATTGTATACAACCGACAAACCTTCATGATGATGCGAGCAAAAATGATCTCGCCTCGCGGTTTGCGTGTTGTCAGAGACAATTAAACAACATCATTCTCGGAAGTTTTGATACGTTAGGATTGATCAGCCCATCCCTACTTTCTTTAGACATATGTTTCATGTTTGTGTAAGTTTTTGTGACGTGTTTCAGAAAGATATTCGCTTAGACAAAGAGCACACGGTTTATTTTCTTTATTTTACAACAAATAAAAGTACAACTTTCATAGTTTGTGACGATGTATTAAATGTATCTGTATGTGCAAAAATAACGCAGTATTTTGTTTAAGCTGTTAACGCTGTTTCGAGAGAAAAATCTTAACAGGACACCACAGCGGCATCCGTGTTGTTCACAATAATTCATAATTAAATATATTGATACCCAATTTCTTTATCAACTGTTTGTTCACTTGATACATAACAGACACCCCAATATATCATGTATTTTGGTGTATGAAATTGTCCGTTCAAACGCATGAAGCTGTGAAAGCGAACTCTCATCGGCGTGCGAGCGTTAGTCGCGACGCGGCTCGCTCGCTGTGTCACACAAACTGCTCGAAAACATTTATTTGAGTTGTTTTGCCTTTGTTGAGTTGAATAGTGTAAAATCGCTTGAATGTTCAAGCAGGCAACCATTGTACACAACCAACAAACCTTCGTGAAGATGCGAGCAAAAATGATCTCGCCTCGAGGATTGCGTGTTGTCAGAGACAATTAAACAACATCATACTCGGAAGTTTTGATACGTTAACGCTGTCTCGATAGAGAAAAATCTAACAGGACATCACAGCGGCATCACTAGACCCCTTCAATAATTCATAATTCAATATATTGATACCCGATTTCTTTATCAACTGTTTGTTCACTTGAGATATAGCAGACACCCCAATATATCATGTATTTTGGTGTATGAAATTGTCCGTTGAAACGCAAGAAGGGAAAGCGAACTCTCATCGGCGTGCGAACGTTAGACGCGACGCGGCTCGCTCGCTGTGTCACACAAACTGCTCGAAAACATTTATTTGAGTTGTTTTGCCTTTGTTGAGTTGAATAGTGTAAAATCGCTTGAATGTTCAAACTGGAAAGCATTAAGACACACAATTGATTTGACATACCTCCGTGCAGACGCAAAATGTCTTCTGTAGTCTAAGTCTGGAGCTCCACCCACTAGGAGACCGAAATGCTTCATTAGAGAGATTGCTACAGAAGAGCTGCATGTGGTAGACAGAGTTACTCCAGTAGAGGGAGCCTCTTTGCTCAGCCAATGTAAGTGAATGGGATTTTACATGTGGACCATATTTGTCCAGTAGAGGGAGCACTTTTGCTCAGCCATTGTAAATCAATGGGATTTTAAAAATTTTTGATCATCTTTTGTGTGTACATTTACATAAACACGTCCATTTCAGCCATTTTGTATTGTATTCATTTTTGCTAAGTAACGTTTGGAAAGACATACATACTACACACGTGTGCCAAATTCCAAGTCAATTGGAGCTGAGGTTCAGGAGAAGAAGAGTTTTGTAGGTTTTCCAAAATTTTCACTGTACAGGAAAATCCATAATGGCAGAAGTATGGGTCCTTGAGGCTTTTTTGTTCCCCATGAGAAATGAGGCATGTTTACAAAGTTTCAGAAGATTTGGACAAATGGGGTGGAAATTATATCACTTTGAATTTTTGTTTTTTGGGCGTGGCCTGTAGCGCCACCTATGGGCGAATGTTGACCATTCTTGGTTTGGGGGTACCCGTTGGCATGGAGTATCAATGTGCCAATTTAGAAAATTTTTGACCAGTGACTTTTTGAGCTATTGGGGCTCAAGGAGAAGAAGTAATAATAATAATAATAATAATAATAAATATAGCTGCAAGCAGCAATGCGGATTCCTCCTCAAAATGGCAAATCATTTCAAATTGATCAGTAGAGGGTTGGGGTTAAACCCTCTCAATGGATGAATCCAAAAAACATGTATTTCTGTCTGAATCCTAAACGAAACATTTTCAGTCTACAGGAAAATCCATCATACCTTATGGATCCTTGAGGCGTTTTTGTTCCCAATGAGAAATGAGGCATGTACACCAAGTTTCAGAAGAATTGGTTAAATGGCGTGGAAATGGTATCACTTTGAAAATATTTTTTGGGGCGTGGCCTGTAGCGCCACCTATGGGCAAATGTGGGCCATTCTTGGTTTGTGGGTTCCTGTTGGCCTGTAGTATCAATGTACATAATTAGAAAATATTTGACCAGAAAATGGGACTTTTGGGAATTACCTGTAGCGCCCCCTAGGGGTGAATGTTGGCCATTCTTGGTTTGAGGGTTCCTGTTGACCTGTAGTATCAATGTACCAAATTAGAACATTTTTGACCATAAAATGGGAATTTCGGCGTGGCCTCTAGTGCCCCCTAGGGGCGAATGTTGGCCATTCTTTGTTTGTGGGTTCCTGTTGGCCAGTAGTATCAATGTACCATATTAGAAAATTTTTGACCAGAAAACGAAATTTTGGGAGTGGCCTGTAGCGCCCCCTAATGGCGAATGTGGGCCATACTTGGTTTGTGGGTTCCTGTTGGCCTGTAGTATCAATGTACCAAATTATAACTTTTTTGACCAGAAAATGGGAATTTCGGCTTGGCCTCTAGCGCCACCTAGTGGTGAATGTCGGTCATTCTTGGTTTGTGGATTCCTTTTGGCCTGTACTATTAATGTACCAAATTAGAACATTTTTGACCAGAAAATGGGAATTTCGGCATGGCCTGTAGTGCCCCCTAGGGGCGAATGTTGGCCATTCTTGGTTTGAGGGTTCCTGTTGACCTGCAGTATCAATGTACCAAATTAGAACGTTTTTGACCAGAAAACGAAATTTTGGAGTAGCCTGTAGCGCCCCCTAAGGGCGAATGTGGGCCACACTTGGTATGTGGGTTCCTGTTGGCCTGTAGTATCAAAGTACCAAATTAGAAAATTTTTGACCAGAAAATGGGAATTTTGGCTTGTCCTGTAGTGCCCCCTAGTGGCGAATGTCGGTCATTCTTGGTTTGTGGATTCCTGTTGGCCTGTACTATTCTTGTACCGAATTAGAACATTTTTGACCAGAAAATGGGAATTTTGGCTTGTCCTGTAGTGCCCCCTAGTGGCGTATGTCGGTCATTCTTGGTTTGTGGATTCCTGTTGGCCTGTACTATTAATTTACCAAATTAGAACATTTTTGACCAGAAAATGGGAATTTTGGCATGGCCATTCTTTGCACAGTACTTCAGAGTGATGTCATCTTTAAGCATGTTAGGTTTGAAAAACCATCAGTCAAAATTACATTTGATTTATTGACACGTATATATTGTTAAAATTTGGACATTTACATAAACACGCCCCTTTCAGCCATTTTGTATCGTATTCATTTTTCCTAAGTAACGTTTTCAAGGATGTCCATTCTACACATGTGTACCAAATTTCAAGTCAATTGGAGCTACGGTTCAGGAGAAGAAGAGTTTTGTAGGTTTTCGCAAATTTTCAACGTACGGGAAAATCCATCATGGCGGAAGTTATGGGTTCTTGAGGCTTTTTTGTTCCCCATGAGGAATGAGGCATGTACACCAAATTTCAGAAGATTTGGACAAATGGCGTGGAAATTGTATCACTTTGAATTTTGTTTTTTTGGGCGTGGCCTGTAGCGCCACCTATGGGCGAATGTGGGCCATTCTTGGTTTGGGGGTACCCGTTGGCATGGAGTATCAATGTGCCAATTTAGAAAATTTTTGACCAGTGACTTTTTGAGCTATTTGGGCTCAAGGAGAAGTAATAATAATAATAATAATAATAAATATAGCTGCAAGCAGCAATGCGGATTCCTCCTCAAAATGGCAAATCATTTAAAATTGATCAGTAGATGGTTGGGGATAAACCCTCCCAATTAAGGAATTCAAAAAACATGTCTTTGTCTGAATCCTAAACGAAACATTTTCAATGTACAGGAAAATCCATACCGGACCTTATGGATCCTTGAGGCTTTTTTGTTCCCAATGAGAAATGAGGCATGTACACCAAGTTTCAGAAGAATTGGACAAATGGCGTGGAAATGGTATCACTTTGAAAATATTTTTTTGGGGCGTGGCCTGTAGCGCCACCTATGGTCGAATGTGGGCCATTCTTGGTTTGTGGGTTCCTGTTGGCCTGTAGTATCAATGTACAAAATTAGAAAATATTTGACCAGAAAATGGGAATTTTGGAGTGGCCTGTAGCGCCCCCTAGGGGCGAATGTGGGCCATTCTTGGTTTGTGGGTTCCTTTTGGCCTGTAGAATCAATGTACCAAATTAGAAAATGTTTGACCAGAAAATGGGACTTTTGGGAATTACCTGTAGCGCCCCCTAATGGCGAATGTTGGCCATTCTTGGTTTGTGGGTTCCTGTTGGCCTGTAGTACCATTGTACCAAATTAGAACATTTTAGACCAGAAAATGGGAATTTCGGCATGGCCTGTAGCGCCCCCTAGGGGTGAATGTTGGCCATTCTTGGTTTGTGGGTTCCTGTTGGCCTGTAGTATCAATGTACCAAATTAGAACATTTTTGACCAGAAAACGGGAATTTTGGCGTGGCCTTTAGCGCCCCCTAGTGGCGAATGTCGGCCATTCTTGGTTTGTGGGTTCCTGTTGGCCTGTAGTACCATTGTACCAAATTAGAACATTTTAGACCAGAAAATGGGAATTTCGGCATGGCCTGTAGCGCCCCCTAGGGGCGAATGTTGGCCATTCTTTGCGCAGTACTTCAGAGTGATGTCATCTTGAAGCATGTTAGGTTTGAAAAACCATCAGTCAAAATTACATTTGATTTATTGACACGTATATATTGTTAAAATTTGGACATTTACATAAACACGCCCCTTTCAGCCATTTTGTATCGTATTCATTTTTCCTAAGTAACGTTTTCAAAGACTGTCCATTCTACACATGTGTACCAAATTTCAAGTCAATTGGAGCTACGGTTCAGGAGAAGAAGAGTTTTGTAGGTTTTCGCAAATTTTCAACGTACGGGAAAATCCATCATGGCGGAAGTTATGGGTTCTTGAGGCTTTTTTGTTCCCCATGAGAAATGAGGCATGTACACCAAGTTTCAGAAGATTTGGACAAATGGCGTGGAAATGGTATCACTTTGAATTTTGTTTTTTTGGGCGTGGCCTGTAGCGCCACCTATGGGCGAATGTTGACCATTCTTGGTTTGGGGGTACCCGTTGGCATGGACTATCAATGTGCCAATTTAGAAAACTTTTGACCAGTGACTTTTTGAGCTATTGGGGCTCAAGGAGAAGAATAATAATAATAATAATAATAATAAATATAGCTGCAAGCAGCAATGCGGATTCCTCCTCAAAATGGCAAATCATTTCAAATTGATCAGTAGAGGGTTGGGGTTAAACCCTCTCAATGGATGAATCCAAAAAACATGTATTTCTGTCTGAATCCTAAACGAAACATTTTCAATGTACAGGAAAATCCATACCGGACCTTATGGATCCTTGAGGCTTTTTTGTTCCCAATGAGAAATGAGGCATGTACACCAAGTTTCAGAAGAATTGGACAAATGGCGTGGAAATGGTATCACTTTGAAAATATTTTTTTGGGGCGTGGCCTGTAGCGCCACCTATGGTCGAATGTGGGCCATTCTTGGTTTGTGGGTTCCTGTTGGCCTGTAGTATCAATGTACAAAATTAGAAAATATTTGACCAGAAAATGGGAATTTTGGAGTGGCCTGTAGCGCCCCCTAGGGGCGAATGTGGGCCATTCTTGGTTTGTGGGTTCCTGTTGGCCTATAGAATCAATGTACCAAATTAGAAAATGTTTGACCAGAAAATGGGAATTTTGGAGTGGCCTGTAGCGCCCCCTAGGGGCGAATGTTGGCCATTCTTGGTTTGTGGGTTCCTGTTGGCATGTAGTATCAATGTACCAAATTAGAACATTTTTGACCAGAAAACGGGAATTTTGGCGTGGCCTTTAGCGCCCCCTAGTGGCGAATGTCGGCCATTCTTGGTTTGTGGGTTCCTGTTGGCCTGTAGTACCATTGTACCAAATTAGAACATTTTAGACCAGAAAATGGGAATTTCGGCATGGCCTGTAGCGCCCCTAGGGGCGAATGTTGGCCATTCTTTGCGCAGTACTTCAGAGTGATGTCATCTTGAAGCATGTTAGGTTTGAAAAACCATCAGTCAAAATTACATTTGATTTATTGACACGTATATATTGTTAAAATTTGGACATTTACATAAACACGCCCCTTTCAGCCATTTTGTATCGTATTCATTTTTCCTAAGTAACGTTTTCAAGGATGTCCATTCTACACATGTGTACCAAATTTCAAGTCAATTGGAGCTACGGTTCAGGAGAAGAAGAGTTTTGTAGGTTTTCGCAAATTTTCAACGTACGGGAAAATCCATCATGGCGGAAGTTATGGGTTCTTGAGGCTTTTTTGTTCCCCATGAGGAATGAGGCATGTACACCAAATTTCAGAAGATTTGGACAAATGGCGTGGAAATTGTATCACTTTGAATTTTGTTTTTTTGGGCGTGGCCTGTAGCGCCACCTATGGGCGAATGTGGGCCATTCTTGGTTTGGGGGTACCCGTTGGCATGGAGTATCAATGTGCCAATTTAGAAAATTTTTGACCAGTGACTTTTTGAGCTATTGGGGCTCAAGGAGAATAATAATAATAATAATAATAATAAATATAGCTGCAAGCAGCAATGCGGATTCCTCCTCAAAATGGCAAATCATTTCAAATTGATCAGTAGAGGGTTGGGGTTAAACCCTCTCAATGGATGAATCCAAAAAACATGTATTTCTGTCTGAATCCTAAACGAAACATTTTCAGTCTACAGGAAAATCCATACCAGACCTTATGGATCCTTGAGGCGTTTTTGTTCCCAATGAGAAATGAGGCATGTACACCAAGTTTCAGAAGAATTGGTTAAATGGCGTGGAAATGGTATCACTTTGAAAATATTTTTTGGGGCGTGGCCTGTAGCGTCCCCTATGGGCAAATGTGGGCCATTCTTGGTTTGTGGGTTCCTGTTGGCCTGTAGTATCAATGTACAAAATTAGAAAATATTTGACCAGAAAATGGGACTTTTGGGAATTACCTGTAGCGCCCCCTAGGGGTGAATGTTGGCCATTCTTGGTTTGAGGGTTCCTGTTGACCTGTAGTATCAATGTACCAAATTAGAACATTTTTGACCATAAAATGGGAATTTCGGCGTGGCCTCTAGTGCCCCCTAGGGGCGAATGTTGGCCATTCTTTGTTTGTGGGTTCCTGTTGGCCAGTAGTATCAATGTACCATATTAGAAAATTTTTGACCAGAAAACGAAATTTTGGGAGTGGCCTGTAGCGCCCCCTAATGGCGAATGTGGGCCATACTTGGTTTGTGGGTTCCTGTTGGCCTGTAGTATCAATGTACCAAATTATAACTTTTTTGACCAGAAAATGGGAATTTCGGCTTGGCCTCTAGCGCCACCTAGTGGTGAATGTCGGTCATTCTTGGTTTGTGGATTCCTTTTGGCCTGTACTATTAATGTACCAAATTAGAACATTTTTGACCAGAAAATGGGAATTTCGGCATGGCCTGTAGTGCCCCCTAGGGGCGAATGTTGGCCATTCTTGGTTTGAGGGTTCCTGTTGACCTGCAGTATCAATGTACCAAATTAGAACGTTTTTGACCAGAAAACGAAATTTTGGAGTAGCCTGTAGCGCCCCCTAAGGGCGAATGTGGGCCACACTTGGTATGTGGGTTCCTGTTGGCCTGTAGTATCAAAGTACCAAATTAGAAAATTTTTGACCAGAAAATGGGAATTTTGGCTTGTCCTGTAGTGCCCCCTAGTGGCGAATGTCGGTCATTCTTGGTTTGTGGATTCCTGTTGGCCTGTACTATTCTTGTACCGAATTAGAACATTTTTGACCAGAAAATGGGAATTTTGGCTTGTCCTGTAGTGCCCCCTAGTGGCGTATGTCGGTCATTCTTGGTTTGTGGATTCCTGTTGGCCTGTACTATTAATTTACCAAATTAGAACATTTTTGACCAGAAAATGGGAATTTTGGCATGGCCATTCTTTGCACAGTACTTCAGAGTGATGTCATCTTTAAGCATGTTAGGTTTGAAAAACCATCAGTCAAAATTACATTTGATTTATTGACACGTATATATTGTTAAAATTTGGACATTTACATAAACACGCCCCTTTCAGCCATTTTGTATCGTATTCATTTTTCCTAAGTAACGTTTTCAAGGATGTCCATTCTACACATGTGTACCAAATTTCAAGTCAATTGGAGCTACGGTTCAGGAGAAGAAGAGTTTTGTAGGTTTTCGCAAATTTTCAACGTACGGGAAAATCCATCATGGCGGAAGTTATGGGTTCTTGAGGCTTTTTTGTTCCCCATGAGGAATGAGGCATGTACACCAAATTTCAGAAGATTTGGACAAATGGCGTGGAAATTGTATCACTTTGAATTTTGTTTTTTTGGGCGTGGCCTGTAGCGCCACCTATGGGCGAATGTGGGCCATTCTTGGTTTGGGGGTACCCGTTGGCATGGAGTATCAATGTGCCAATTTAGAAAATTTTTGACCAGTGACTTTTTGAGCTATTGGGGCTCAAGGAGAAGAATAATAATAATAATAATAATAAATATAGCTGCAAGCAGCAATGCGGATTCCTCCTCAAAATGGCAAATCATTTCAAATTGATCAGTAGAGGGTTGGGGTTAAACCCTCTCAATGGATGAATCCAAAAAACATGTATTTCTGTCTGAATCCTAAACGAAACATTTTCAGTGTACAGGAAAATCCATACCAGACCTTATGGATCCTTGAGGCGTTTTTGTTCCCAATGAGAAATGAGGCATGTACACCAAGTTTCAGAAGAATTGGTTAAATGGCGTGGAAATGGTATCACTTTGAAAATATTTTTTGGGGCGTGGCCTGTAGCGCCACCTATGGGCAAATGTGGGCCATTCTTGGTTTGTGGGTTCCTGTTGGCCTGTAGTATCAATGTACAAAATTAGAAAATATTTGACCAGAAAATGGGAATTTTGGAGTGGCCTGTAGCGCCCCCTAGGGGCGAATGTGGGCCATTCTTGGTTTGTGGGTTCCTGTCGGCCTGTAGAATCAATGTACCAAATTAGAAAATGTTTGACCAGAAAATGGGATTTTGGATACCTGTAGCGCCCTAATGGCGAATGTGGCCATTCTTGGTTTGTGGGTTCCTGTTGGCCTGTAGTACCATTGTACCAAATTAGAACATTTTTGACCAGAAAATGGGAATTTCGGCATGGCCTGTAGCGCCCCCTAGGGGTGAATGTTGGCCATTCTTGGTTTGTGGGTTCCTGTTGGCCTGTAGTATCAATGTACCAAATTAGAACATTTTTGACCAGAAAACGGGAATTTTGGCGTGGCCTTTAGCGCCCCTAGTGGCGAATGTCGGCCATTCTTGGTTTGTGGGTTCCTGTTGGCCTGTAGTACCATTGTACCAAATTAGAACATTTTAGACCAGAAAATGGGAATTTCGGCATGGCCTGTAGCGCCCCTAGGGGCGAATGTTGGCCATTCTTTGCGCAGTACTTCAGAGTGATGTCATCTTGAAGCATGTTAGGTTTGAAAAACCATCAGTCAAAATTACATTTGATTTATTGACACGTATATATTGTTAAAATTTGGACATTTACATAAACACGCCCCTTTCAGCCATTTTGTATCGTATTCATTTTTCCTAAGTAACGTTTTCAAGGATGTCCATTCTACACATGTGTACCAAATTTCAAGTCAATTGGAGCTACGGTTCAGGAGAAGAAGAGTTTTGTAGGTTTTCGCAAATTTTCAACGTACGGGAAAATCCATCATGGCGGAAGTTATGGGTTCTTGAGGCTTTTTTGTTCCCCATGAGGAATGAGGCATGTACACCAAATTTCAGAAGATTTGGACAAATGGCGTGGAAATTGTATCACTTTGAATTTTGTTTTTTTGGGCGTGGCCTGTAGCGCCACCTATGGGCGAATGTGGGCCATTCTTGGTTTGGGGGTACCCGTTGGCATGGAGTATCAATGTGCCAATTTAGAAAATTTTTGACCAGTGACTTTTTGAGCTATTGGGGCTCAAGGAGAAGAATAATAATAATAATAATAAATATAGCTGCAAGCAGCAATGCGGATTCCTCCTCAAAATGGCAAATCATTTAAAATTGATCAGTAGATGGTTGGGGATAAACCCTCCCAATTAAGGAATTCAAAAAACATGTCTTTGTCTGAATCCTAAACGAAACATTTTCAATGTACAGGAAAATCCATACCGGACCTTATGGATCCTTGAGGCTTTTTTGTTCCCAATGAGAAATGAGGCATGTACACCAAGTTTCAGAAGAATTGGACAAATGGCGTGGAAATGGTATCACTTTGAAAATATTTTTTGGGGCGTGGCCTGTAGCACCACCTATGGTCGAATGTGGGCCATTCTTGGTTTGTGGGTTCCTGTTGGCCTGTAGTATCAATGTACAAAATTAGAAAATATTTGACCAGAAAATGGGAATTTTGGAGTGGCCTGTAGCGCCCCCTAGGGGCGAATGTGGGCCATTCTTGGTTTGTGGGTTCCTTTTGGCCTGTAGAATCAATGTACCAAATTAGAAAATGTTTGACCAGAAAATGGGACTTTTGGGAATTACCTGTAGCGCCCCCTAATGGCGAATGTTGGCCATTCTTGGTTTGTGGGTTCCTGTTGGCCTGTAGTACCATTGTACCAAATTAGAACATTTTAGACCAGAAAATGGGAATTTCGGCATGGCCTGTAGCGCCCCCTAGGGGTGAATGTTGGCCATTCTTGGTTTGTGGGTTCCTGTTGGCCTGTAGTATCAATGTACCAAATTAGAACATTTTTGACCAGAAAACGGGAATTTTGGCGTGGCCTTTAGCGCCCCCTAGTGGCGAATGTCGGCCATTCTTGGTTTGTGGGTTCCTGTTGGCCTGTAGTACCATTGTACCAAATTAGAACATTTTAGACCAGAAAATGGGAATTTCGGCATGGCCTGTAGCGCCCCCTAGGGGCGAATGTTGGCCATTCTTTGCGCAGTACTTCAGAGTGATGTCATCTTGAAGCATGTTAGGTTTGAAAAACCATCAGTCAAAATTACATTTGATTTATTGACACGTATATATTGTTAAAATTTGGACATTTACATAAACACGCCCCTTTCAGCCATTTTGTATCGTATTCATTTTTCCTAAGTAACGTTTTCAAAGACTTCAATTCTACACATGTGTACCAAATTTCAAGTCAATTGGAGCTACGGTTCAGGAGAAGAAGAGTTTTGTAGGTTTTCGCAAATTTTCAACGTACGGAAAAATCCATCATGGCGGAAGTTATGGGTTCTTGAGGCTTTTTTGTTCCCCATGAGAAATGAGGCATGTACACCAAGTTTCAGAAGATTTGGACAAATGGCGTGGAAATGGTATCACTTTGAAAATATTTTTTTTGGGCGTGGCCTGTAGCGCCACCTATGGGCGAATGTTGACCATTCTTGGTTTGGGGGTACCCGTTGGCATGGAGTATCAATGTGCCAATTTAGAAAACTTTTGACCAGTGACTTTTTGAGCTATTTGGGCTCAAGGAGAAGAAGTAATAATAATAATAATAAATATAGCTGCAAGCAGCAATGCGGATTCCTCCTCAAAATGGCAAATCATTTCAAATTGATCAGTAGAGGGTTGGGGTTAAACCCTCTCAATGGATGAATCCAAAAAACATGTATTTCTGTCTGAATCCTAAACGAAACATTTTCAGTCTACAGGAAAATCCATCATACCTTATGGATCCTTGAGGCGTTTTTGTTCCCAATGAGAAATGAGGCATGTACACCAAGATTCAAAAGAATTGGTTAAATGGCGTGGAAATGGTATCACTTTGAAAATATTTTTTGGGGGCGTGGCCTGTAGCGCCTCCTATGGGCAAATGTGGGTCATTCTTGGTTTGTGGGTTCCTGTTGGCCTGTAGTATCAATGTACATAATTAGAAAATATTTGACCAGAAAATGGGACTTTTGGGAATTACCTGTAGCGCCCCCTAGGGGTGAATGTTGGCCATTCTTGGTTTGAGGGTTCCTGTTGACCTGTAGTATCAATGTACCAAATTAGAACATTTTTGACCATAAAATGGGAATTTCGGCGTGGCCTCTAGTGCCCCCTAGGGGCGAATGTTGGCCATTCTTTGTTTGTGGGTTCCTGTTGGCCAGTAGTATCAATGTACCATATTAGAAAATTTTTGACCAGAAAACGAAATTTTGGGAGTGGCCTGTAGCGCCCCCTAATGGCGAATGTGGGCCATACTTGGTTTGTGGGTTCCTGTTGGCCTGTAGTATCAATGTACCAAATTATAACTTTTTTGACCAGAAAATGGGAATTTCGGCTTGGCCTCTAGCGCCACCTAGTGGTGAATGTCGGTCATTCTTGGTTTGTGGATTCCTTTTGGCCTGTACTATTAATGTACCAAATTAGAACATTTTTGACCAGAAAATGGGAATTTCGGCATGGCCTGTAGTGCCCCCTAGGGGCGAATGTTGGCCATTCTTGGTTTGAGGGTTCCTGTTGACCTGCAGTATCAATGTACCAAATTAGAACGTTTTTGACCAGAAAACGAAATTTTGGAGTAGCCTGTAGCGCCCCCTAAGGGCGAATGTGGGCCACACTTGGTATGTGGGTTCCTGTTGGCCTGTAGTATCAAAGTACCAAATTAGAAAATTTTTGACCAGAAAATGGGAATTTTGGCTTGTCCTGTAGTGCCCCCTAGTGGCGAATGTCGGTCATTCTTGGTTTGTGGATTCCTGTTGGCCTGTACTATTCTTGTACCGAATTAGAACATTTTTGACCAGAAAATGGGAATTTTGGCTTGTCCTGTAGTGCCCCCTAGTGGCGTATGTCGGTCATTCTTGGTTTGTGGATTCCTGTTGGCCTGTACTATTAATTTACCAAATTAGAACATTTTTGACCAGAAAATGGGAATTTTGGCATGGCCATTCTTTGCACAGTACTTCAGAGTGATGTCATCTTTAAGCATGTTAGGTTTGAAAAACCATCAGTCAAAATTACATTTGATTTATTGACACGTATATATTGTTAAAATTTGGACATTTACATAAACACGCCCCTTTCAGCCATTTTGTATCGTATTCATTTTTCCTAAGTAACGTTTTCAAGGATGTCCATTCTACACATGTGTACCAAATTTCAAGTCAATTGGAGCTACGGTTCAGGAGAAGAAGAGTTTTGTAGGTTTTCGCAAATTTTCAACGTACGGGAAAATCCATCATGGCGGAAGTTATGGGTTCTTGAGGCTTTTTTGTTCCCCATGAGGAATGAGGCATGTACACCAAATTTCAGAAGATTTGGACAAATGGCGTGGAAATTGTATCACTTTGAATTTTGTTTTTTTGGGCGTGGCCTGTAGCGCCACCTATGGGCGAATGTGGGCCATTCTTGGTTTGGGGGTACCCGTTGGCATGGAGTATCAATGTGCCAATTTAGAAAATTTTTGACCAGTGACTTTTTGAGCTATTGGGGCTCAAGGAGAAGTAATAATAATAATAATAATAATAATAATAATAAATATAGCTGCAAGCAGCAATGCGGATTCCTCCTCAAAATGGCAAATCATTTCAAATTGATCAGTAGAGGGTTGGGGTTAAACCCTCTCAATGGATGAATCCAAAAAACATGTATTTCTGTCTGAATCCTAAACGAAACATTTTCAGTCTACAGGAAAATCCATCATACCTTATGGATCCTTGAGGCGTTTTTGTTCCCAATGAGAAATGAGGCATGTACACCAAGATTCAAAAGAATTGGTTAAATGGCGTGGAAATGGTATCACTTTGAAAATATTTTTTGGGGGCGTGGCCTGTAGCGCCTCCTATGGGCAAATGTGGGTCATTCTTGGTTTGTGGGTTCCTGTTGGCCTGTAGTATCAATGTACATAATTAGAAAATATTTGACCAGAAAATGGGACTTTTGGGAATTACCTGTAGCGCCCCCTAGGGGTGAATGTTGGCCATTCTTGGTTTGAGGGTTCCTGTTGACCTGTAGTATCAATGTACCAAATTAGAACATTTTTGACCATAAAATGGGAATTTCGGCGTGGCCTCTAGTGCCCCCTAGGGGCGAATGTTGGCCATTCTTTGTTTGTGGGTTCCTGTTGGCCAGTAGTATCAATGTACCATATTAGAAAATTTTTGACCAGAAAACGAAATTTTGGGAGTGGCCTGTAGCGCCCCCTAATGGCGAATGTGGGCCATACTTGGTTTGTGGGTTCCTGTTGGCCTGTAGTATCAATGTACCAAATTATAACTTTTTTGACCAGAAAATGGGAATTTCGGCTTGGCCTCTAGCGCCACCTAGTGGTGAATGTCGGTCATTCTTGGTTTGTGGATTCCTTTTGGCCTGTACTATTAATGTACCAAATTAGAACATTTTTGACCAGAAAATGGGAATTTCGGCATGGCCTGTAGTGCCCCCTAGGGGCGAATGTTGGCCATTCTTGGTTTGAGGGTTCCTGTTGACCTGCAGTATCAATGTACCAAATTAGAACGTTTTTGACCAGAAAACGAAATTTTGGAGTAGCCTGTAGCGCCCCCTAAGGGCGAATGTGGGCCACACTTGGTATGTGGGTTCCTGTTGGCCTGTAGTATCAAAGTACCAAATTAGAAAATTTTTGACCAGAAAATGGGAATTTTGGCTTGTCCTGTAGTGCCCCCTAGTGGCGAATGTCGGTCATTCTTGGTTTGTGGATTCCTGTTGGCCTGTACTATTCTTGTACCGAATTAGAACATTTTTGACCAGAAAATGGGAATTTTGGCTTGTCCTGTAGTGCCCCCTAGTGGCGTATGTCGGTCATTCTTGGTTTGTGGATTCCTGTTGGCCTGTACTATTAATTTACCAAATTAGAACATTTTTGACCAGAAAATGGGAATTTTGGCATGGCCATTCTTTGCACAGTACTTCAGAGTGATGTCATCTTTAAGCATGTTAGGTTTGAAAAACCATCAGTCAAAATTACATTTGATTTATTGACACGTATATATTGTTAAAATTTGGACATTTACATAAACACGCCCCTTTCAGCCATTTTGTATCGTATTCATTTTTCCTAAGTAACGTTTTCAAGGATGTCCATTCTACACATGTGTACCAAATTTCAAGTCAATTGGAGCTACGGTTCAGGAGAAGAAGAGTTTTGTAGGTTTTCGCAAATTTTCAACGTACGGGAAAATCCATCATGGCGGAAGTTATGGGTTCTTGAGGCTTTTTTGTTCCCCATGAGGAATGAGGCATGTACACCAAATTTCAGAAGATTTGGACAAATGGCGTGGAAATTGTATCACTTTGAATTTTGTTTTTTTGGGCGTGGCCTGTAGCGCCACCTATGGGCGAATGTGGGCCATTCTTGGTTTGGGGGTACCCGTTGGCATGGAGTATCAATGTGCCAATTTAGAAAATTTTTGACCAGTGACTTTTTGAGCTATTGGGGCTCAAGGAGAAGAATAATAATAATAATAATAATAAATATAGCTGCAAGCAGCAATGCGGATTCCTCCTCAAAATGGCAAATCATTTAAAATTGATCAGTAGATGGTTGGGGATAAACCCTCCCAATTGATGAATTCAAAAAACATGTACTTCTGTCTGAATCCTAAACGAAACATTTTCAATGTACAGGAAAATCCATACCGGACCTTATGGATCCTTGAGGCTTTTTTGTTCCCAATGAGAAATGAGGCATGTACACCAAGTTTCAGAAGAATTGGACAAATGGCGTGGAAATGGTATCACTTTGAAAATATTTTTTGGGGGCGTGGCCTGTAGCGCCACCTATGGTCGAATGTGGGCCATTCTTGGTTTGTGGGTTCCTGTTGGCCTGTAGTATCAATGTACATAATTAGAAAATATTTGACCAGAAAATGGGACTTTTGGGAATTACCTGTAGCGCCCCCTAGGGGTGAATGTTGGCCATTCTTGGTTTGAGGGTTCCTGTTGACCTGTAGTATCAATGTACCAAATTAGAACATTTTTGACCATAAAATGGGAATTTCGGCGTGGCCTCTAGTGCCCCCTAGGGGCGAATGTTGGCCATTCTTTGTTTGTGGGTTCCTGTTGGCCAGTAGTATCAATGTACCATATTAGAAAATTTTTGACCAGAAAACGAAATTTTGGGAGTGGCCTGTAGCGCCCCCTAATGGCGAATGTGGGCCATACTTGGTTTGTGGGTTCCTGTTGGCCTGTAGTATCAATGTACCAAATTATAACTTTTTTGACCAGAAAATGGGAATTTCGGCTTGGCCTCTAGCGCCACCTAGTGGTGAATGTCGGTCATTCTTGGTTTGTGGATTCCTTTTGGCCTGTACTATTAATGTACCAAATTAGAACATTTTTGACCAGAAAATGGGAATTTCGGCATGGCCTGTAGTGCCCCCTAGGGGCGAATGTTGGCCATTCTTGGTTTGAGGGTTCCTGTTGACCTGCAGTATCAATGTACCAAATTAGAACGTTTTTGACCAGAAAACGAAATTTTGGAGTAGCCTGTAGCGCCCCCTAAGGGCGAATGTGGGCCACACTTGGTATGTGGGTTCCTGTTGGCCTGTAGTATCAAAGTACCAAATTAGAAAATTTTTGACCAGAAAATGGGAATTTTGGCTTGTCCTGTAGTGCCCCCTAGTGGCGAATGTCGGTCATTCTTGGTTTGTGGATTCCTGTTGGCCTGTACTATTCTTGTACCGAATTAGAACATTTTTGACCAGAAAATGGGAATTTTGGCTTGTCCTGTAGTGCCCCCTAGTGGCGTATGTCGGTCATTCTTGGTTTGTGGATTCCTGTTGGCCTGTACTATTAATTTACCAAATTAGAACATTTTTGACCAGAAAATGGGAATTTTGGCATGGCCATTCTTTGCACAGTACTTCAGAGTGATGTCATCTTTAAGCATGTTAGGTTTGAAAAACCATCAGTCAAAATTACATTTGATTTATTGACACGTATATATTGTTAAAATTTGGACATTTACATAAACACGCCCCTTTCAGCCATTTTGTATCGTATTCATTTTTCCTAAGTAACGTTTTCAAGGATGTCCATTCTACACATGTGTACCAAATTTCAAGTCAATTGGAGCTACGGTTCAGGAGAAGAAGAGTTTTGTAGGTTTTCGCAAATTTTCAACGTACGGGAAAATCCATCATGGCGGAAGTTATGGGTTCTTGAGGCTTTTTTGTTCCCCATGAGGAATGAGGCATGTACACCAAATTTCAGAAGATTTGGACAAATGGCGTGGAAATTGTATCACTTTGAATTTTGTTTTTTTGGGCGTGGCCTGTAGCGCCACCTATGGGCGAATGTGGGCCATTCTTGGTTTGTGGGTTCCTGTTGGCCTGTAGTATCAATGTACAAAATTAGAAAATATTTGACCAGAAAATGGGAATTTTGGAGTGGCCTGTAGCGCCCCCTAGGGGCGAATGTGGGCCATTCTTGGTTTGTGGGTTCCTTTTGGCCTGTAGAATCAATGTACCAAATTAGAAAATGTTTGACCAGAAAATGGGACTTTTGGGAATTACCTGTAGCGCCCCCTAATGGCGAATGTTGGCCATTCTTGGTTTGTGGGTTCCTGTTGGCCTGTAGTACCATTGTACCAAATTAGAACATTTTAGACCAGAAAATGGGAATTTTGGCATGGCCTGTAGCGCCCCCTAGGGGTGAATGTTGGCCATTCTTGGTTTGTGGGTTCCTGTTGGCCTGTAGTATCAATGTACCAAATTAGAACATTTTTGACCAGAAAACGGGAATTTTGGCGTGGCCTTTAGCGCCCCCTAGTGGCGAATGTCGGCCATTCTTGGTTTGTGGGTTCCTGTTGGCCTGTAGTACCATTGTACCAAATTAGAACATTTTAGACCAGAAAATGGGAATTTCGGCATGGCCTGTAGCGCCCCTAGGGGCGAATGTTGGCCATTCTTTGCGCAGTACTTCAGAGTGATGTCATCTTGAAGCATGTTAGGTTTGAAAAACCATCAGTCAAAATTACATTTGATTTATTGACACGTATATATTGTTAAAATTTGGACATTTACATAAACACGCCCCTTTCAGCCATTTTGTATCGTATTCATTTTTCCTAAGTAACGTTTTCAAAGACTTCAATTCTACACATGTGTACCAAATTTCAAGTCAATTGGAGCTACGGTTCAGGAGAAGAAGAGTTTTGTAGGTTTTCGCAAATTTTCAACGTACGGAAAAATCCATCATGGCGGAAGTTATGGGTTCTTGAGGCTTTTTGTTCCCCATGAGAAATGAGGCATGTACACCAAGTTTCAGGAGATTTGGACAAATGGCGTGGAAATGGTATCACTTTGAAATATGTTTTTTTGGGCGTGGCCTGTAGCGCCACCTATGGGCGAATGTTGACCATTCTTGGTTTGGGGGTACCCGTTGGCATGGAGTATCAATGTGCCAATTTAGAAAATTTTTGACCAGTGACTTTTTGAGCTATTGGGGCTCAAGGAGAATAGTAATAATAATAATAATAATAATAATAATAAATATAGCTGCAAGCAGCAATGCGGATTCCTCCTCAAAATGGCAAATCATTTAAAATTGATCAGTAGATGGTTGGGGATAAACCCTCTCAATTGAGGAATTCAAAAAACATGTCTTTGTCTGAATCCTAAACGAAACATTTTCAATGTACAGGAAAATCCATACCAGACCTTATGGATCCTTGAGGCTTTTTTGTTCCCAATGAGAAATGAGGCATGTACACCAAGTTTCAGAAGAATTGGTTAAATGGCGTGGAAATGGTATCACTTTGAAAATATTTTTTGGGGCGTGGCCTGTAGCGCCACCTATGGTCGAATGTGGGTCATTCTTGGTTTGTGGGTTCCTGTTGGCCTGTAGTATCAATGTACAAAATTAGAAAATATTTGACCAGAAAATGGGAATTTTGGAGTGGCCTGTAGCGCCCCCTAGGGGCGAATGTTGGCCATTCTTGGTTTGTGGGTTCCTGTTGGCCTGTAGTATCAATGTACCAAATTAGAAAATGTTTGACCAGAAAATGGGACTTTTGGGAATTGGCCTGTAGCGCCCCCTAATGGCGAATGTTGGCCATTCTTGGTTTGTGGGTTCCTGTTGGCCTGTAGTACCATTGTACCAAATTAGAACATTTTAGACCAGAAAATGGGAATTTCGGCATGGCCTGTAGCGCCCCCTAGGGGTGAATGTTGGCCATTCTTGGTTTGTGGGTTCCTGTTGGCCTGTAGTATCAATGTACCAAATTAGAACATTTTTGACCAGAAAATGGGAATTTTGGCGTGGCCTTTAGTGCCCCCTAGTGGCGAATGTCGGCCATTCTTGGTTTGTGGGTTCCTGTTGGCCTGTAGTACCATTGTACCAAATTAGAACATTTTAGACCAGAAAATGGGAATTTCGGCATGGCCTGTAGCGCCCCCTAGGGGCGAATGTTGGCCATTCTTTGCACAGTACTTCAGAGTGATGTCATCTTGAAGCATGTTAGGTTTGAAAAACCATCAGTCAAAATTACATTTGATTTATTGACACGTATATATTGTTAAAATTTGGACATTTACATAAACACGCCCCTTTCAGCCATTTTGTATCGTATTCATTTTTCCTAAGTAACGTTTTCAAGGACTGTCCATTCTACACATGTGTACCAAATTTCAAGTCAATTGGAGCTACGGTTCAGGAGAAGAAGAGTTTTGTAGGTTTTCGCAAATTTTCAACGTACGGGAAAATCCATCATGGCGGAAGTTATGGGTTCTTGAGGCTTTTTTGTTCCCCATGAGGAATGAGGCATGTACACCAAATTTCAGAAGATTTGGACAAATGGCGTGGAAATGGTATCACTTTGAATTTTGTTTTTTTGGGCGTGGCCTGTAGCGCCACCTATGGGCGAATGTGGGCCATTCTTGGTTTGGGGGTACCCGTTGGCATGGAGTATCAATGTGCCAATTTAGAAAATTTTTGACCAGTGACTTTTTGAGCTATTGGGGCTCAAGGAGAAGAATAATAATAATAATAATAAATATAGCTGCAAGCAGCAATGCGGATTCCTCCTCAAAATGGCAAATCATTTAAAATTGATCAGTAGATGGTTGGGGATAAACCCTCCCAATTAAGGAATTCAAAAAAACATGTCTTCGTCTGATTCCTAAACAAAACATTTTCAATGTACAGGAAAATCCATACCGGACCTTATGGATCCTTGAGGCTTTTTGTTCCCAATGAGAAATGCGGCATGTACACCAAGTTTCAGAAGAATTGGACAAATGGGGTGGATATTATATCATTTTGAAAAAAAATTTTGGGGCGTGGCCTGTAGCGCCACCTATGGGCAAATGTTGGTCATTCTTGGTTTGTGGGTTCCTGTTGGCCTGTAGTATAAATGTACAAAATTAGAAAATATTTGACCAGAAAATGGGAATTTTGGAGTGGCCTGTAGCGCCCCCTAGGGGCGAATGTGGGCCTTTCTTGGTTTGTGGGTTCCTGTCGGCCTGTAGAATCAATACACCAAATTAGAAAATGTTTGACCAGAAAATGGGATTTTTTGGAATTACCTGTAGCGCCCCCTAATGGCGAATGTTGGCCATTCGTGGTTTGTGGGTTCCTGTTGGCATGTAGTATCAGTGTACCAAATTAGAACATTTTTGACCAGAAAATGGGAATTTTGGCATGGCCTGTAGCGCCCCCTAGGGGTGAATGTTGTCCATTCTTGGTTTGTGGGTTCCTGTCTGCCTGTAGTATCAATGTACCAAATTAAAAAAAAATTTGACCAGAAAACGGGAATTTTGGCGTGGCCTTTAGCGCCCCCTAGTGGCGAATGTCGGCCATTCTTGGTTTGTGGGTTCCTGTTGGCCTGTAGTACCATTGTACCAAATTAGAACATTTTAGACCAGAAAATGGGAATTTCGACATGGCCTGTAGCGCCCCCTAGGGGCGAATGTCGGCCATTCTTTGCGCAGTACTTCAGAGTGATGTCATCTTGAAGCATGTTAGGTTTGAAAAACCATCAGTCAAAATTACATTTGATTTATTGACAGGTATATATTGTTAAAATTTGGACATTTACATAAACACGCCCCTTTCAGACATTTTGTATCACATTCATTTTTCCTAAGTAATGTTTTCAAGGATGTCCATTCTACAAATGTGTACCAAATTTCAAGTCAATTGGAGCTACGGTTCAGGAGAAGAAGAGTATTTTTAGGTTTTCGCAAATTTTCAACGTACGGGAAAATCCATCATGGTGAAAGTTATGGGTCCTTAAGGCTTTTTTGTTCCCCATGAGGAATGAGGCATGTACACCAAGTTTCAGAAGATTTAGACAAATGGCGTGGAAATTGTATCACTTTGAATGAAAAATCACTTTGAAAATCTCTACTTTCACTTTCACTTCTCTCTTAAGATTTTTTTTCTGTTTTTTTTGTGTGATTTACATAAGCATATCACAAGCAATTTTATTTGAAAGACTATCTAGGCACATAATAACACTGTATAGCTGTGACTGTTTATAACTATTTCAAAATGTAGCCTACAAGCTCACACTTTAAATGGTCAGTGCTTTGATTTTTAAATCATTAAAATAGCAACAGATCCAGTGAAAAAAATGGAGTGATTGTGTTTACATGCCATTCAAAAACGTGGCATTTTACAAGGTAAGAGAGAAATAAAAAAAACTTAAAATAATACCATTTGTACTTCTCAATTACTTGGGAATGTCTATGTTCAGGACGAAGGCTAAATTGTTACTGTCTCTTTAAGAGGCTTTTATCGCATGATACGATACTTAAGGCACAGTTCAGTTTAATCTTTTGAGAACTGAGAAGTATCATTATTTTCGTTTTGTGCCATGCTTGTTGCATTTGTATTCATTGTGAGATGATAAAATACAGACTGCGTGAATGGTTGATTTTGTTCACTTGAATTTTGTGACGTGTTTCAGAAAAATAATCGCGAAGACAGAGACTGAGCACCCTGTTTATTTATTTTACAAAAGCACAAGGTTTTGTTGTTATTGTAAGTGTACACAAATAAAAGTACACATTTCATAGTTCGTAATGATGTCTTGCATGTTTCTGTATGGGCAAAAATGACGCAGTATTTTGTTTAAGTTGTTTCCGCTGTTTCGAGAGAAAAATATAGCAGGACGTCATCTGGAATAATGCCAGAATAAAATATAATTATTCCAGATTTCTTTCTCAACTGTTTGTTCACTTGAGACATAACAGACTCCTCAATATATCATGTATTTTGACACTCTGTTGTATGAAATTGTCCGTTCAGACGCAAGCAGCAGCGAAAGACATCGGAGTGCGTGAGTTAGACGCGACGCGGCTCGCTGTGTCACACAAACAGCTCGCAAACATGTATTTGAGTTGTTTTGACATTTGTTGAGTTGAATAGTGTAAAATCGCTTGAATGTTCAAACAGGCAAACATTGTATACAACCGACAAACCTTCATGATGATGCGAGCAAAAATGATCTCGCCTCGCGGTTTGCGTGTTGTCAGAGACAATTAAACAACATCATTCTCGGAAGTTTTGATACGTTAGGATTGATCAGCCCATCCCTACTTTCTTTAGACATATGTTTCATGTTTGTGTAAGTTTTTGTGACGTGTTTCAGAAAGATATTCGCTTAGACAAAGAGCACACGGTTTATTTTCTTTATTTTACAACAAATAAAAGTACAACTTTCATAGTTTGTGACGATGTATTAAATGTATCTGTATGTGCAAAAATAACGCAGTATTTTGTTTAAGCTGTTAACGCTGTTTCGAGAGAAAAATCTTAACAGGACACCACAGCGGCATCCGTGTTGTTCACAATAATTCATAATTAAATATATTGATACCCAATTTCTTTATCAACTGTTTGTTCACTTGATACATAACAGACACCCCAATATATCATGTATTTTGGTGTATGAAATTGTCCGTTCAAACGCATGAAGCTGTGAAAGCGAACTCTCATCGGCGTGCGAGCGTTAGTCGCGACGCGGCTCGCTCGCTGTGTCACACAAACTGCTCGAAAACATTTATTTGAGTTGTTTTGCCTTTGTTGAGTTGAATAGTGTAAAATCGCTTGAATGTTCAAGCAGGCAACCATTGTACACAACCAACAAACCTTCGTGAAGATGCGAGCAAAAATGATCTCGCCTCGAGGATTGCGTGTTGTCAGAGACAATTAAACAACATCATACTCGGAAGTTTTGATACGTTAACGCTGTCTCGATAGAGAAAAATCTAACAGGACATCACAGCGGCATCACTAGACCCCTTCAATAATTCATAATTCAATATATTGATACCCGATTTCTTTATCAACTGTTTGTTCACTTGAGATATAGCAGACACCCCAATATATCATGTATTTTGGTGTATGAAATTGTCCGTTGAAACGCAAGAAGGGAAAGCGAACTCTCATCGGCGTGCGAACGTTAGACGCGACGCGGCTCGCTCGCTGTGTCACACAAACTGCTCGAAAACATTTATTTGAGTTGTTTTGCCTTTGTTGAGTTGAATAGTGTAAAATCGCTTGAATGTTCAAACTGGAAAGCATTAAGACACACAATTGATTTGACATACCTCCGTGCAGACGCAAAATGTCTTCTGTAGTCTAAGTCTGGAGCTCCACCCACTAGGAGACCGAAATGCTTCATTAGAGAGATTGCTACAGAAGAGCTGCATGTGGTAGACAGAGTTACTCCAGTAGAGGGAGCCTCTTTGCTCAGCCAATGTAAGTGAATGGGATTTTACATGTGGACCATATTTGTCCAGTAGAGGGAGCACTTTTGCTCAGCCATTGTAAATCAATGGGATTTTAAAAATTTTTGATCATCTTTTGTGTGTACATTTACATAAACACGTCCATTTCAGCCATTTTGTATTGTATTCATTTTTGCTAAGTAACGTTTGGAAAGACATACATACTACACACGTGTGCCAAATTCCAAGTCAATTGGAGCTGAGGTTCAGGAGAAGAAGAGTTTTGTAGGTTTTCCAAAATTTTCACTGTACAGGAAAATCCATAATGGCAGAAGTATGGGTCCTTGAGGCTTTTTTGTTCCCCATGAGAAATGAGGCATGTTTACAAAGTTTCAGAAGATTTGGACAAATGGGGTGGAAATTATATCACTTTGAATTTTTGTTTTTTGGGCGTGGCCTGTAGCGCCACCTATGGGCGAATGTTGACCATTCTTGGTTTGGGGGTACCCGTTGGCATGGAGTATCAATGTGCCAATTTAGAAAATTTTTGACCAGTGACTTTTTGAGCTATTGGGGCTCAAGGAGAAGAAGAATAATAATAATAATAATAATAATAATAATAATAATAATAATAATAATAATAATAAAACCGACAAATACAATAGATTCCCTCCTTACGGAGGAATCTAAATATAGCTGCAAGCAGCAATGCGGATTCCTCCTCAAAATGGCAAATCATTTCAAATTGATCAGTAGAGGGTTGGGGTTAAACCCTCTCAATGGATGAATTCAAAAAAACATGTCTTTGTCTGAATCCTAAACGAAACATTTTCAATGTACAGGAAAATCCATACCGGACCTTATGGATCCTTGAGGCTTTTTTGTTCCCAATGAGAAATGAGGCATGTACACCAAGTTTCAGAAGAATTGGACAAATGGCGTGGAAATGGTATCACTTTGAAAATATTTTTTTGGGGCGTGGCCTGTAGCGCCACCTATGGTCGAATGTGGGCCATTCTTGGTTTGTGGGTTCCTGTTGGCCTGTAGTATCAATGTACAAAATTAGAAAATATTTGACCAGAAAATGGGAATTTTGGAGTGGCCTGTAGCGCCCCCTAGGGGCGAATGTGGGCCATTCTTGGTTTGTGGGTTCCTGTTGGCCTGTAGAATCAATGTACCAAATTAGAAAATGTTTGACCAGAAAATGGGACTTTTGGAATTACCTGTAGCGCCTAAGGCAATGTTGGCCATTCTGGTTTGGGTTCCTGTTGGCTGTAGTACCATGTACCAAATTAGACATTTTGACCAGAAATGGAATTTCGGCATGGCCTGTAGCGCCCTAGGGGTGAATGTTGGCCATTCTTGGTTTGTGGGTTCCTGTTGGCCTGTAGTATCAATGTACCAAATTAGAACATTTTTGACCAGAAAACGGGAATTTTGGCGTGGCCTTTAGCGCCCCCTAGTGGCGAATGTCGGCCATTCTTGGTTTGTGGGTTCCTGTTGGCCTGTAGTACCATTGTACCAAATTAGAACATTTTAGACCAGAAAATGGGAATTTCGGCATGGCCTGTAGCGCCCCCTAGGGGCGAATGTTGGCCATTCTTTGCGCAGTACTTCAGAGTGATGTCATCTTGAAGCATGTTAGGTTTGAAAAACCATCAGTCAAAATTACATTTGATTTATTGACACGTATATATTGTTAAAATTTGGACATTTACATAAACACGCCCCTTTCAGCCATTTTGTATCGTATTCATTTTTCCTAAGTAACGTTTTCAAGGATGTCCATTCTACACATGTGTACCAAATTTCAAGTCAATTGGAGCTACGGTTCAGGAGAAGAAGAGTTTTGTAGGTTTTCGCAAATTTTCAACGTACGGGAAAATCCATCATGGCGGAAGTTATGGGTTCTTGAGGCTTTTTTGTTCCCCATGAGGAATGAGGCATGTACACCAAATTTCAGAAGATTTGGACAAATGGCGTGGAAATTGTATCACTTTGAATTTTGTTTTTTTGGGCGTGGCCTGTAGCGCCACCTATGGGCGAATGTGGGCCATTCTTGGTTTGGGGGTACCCGTTGGCATGGAGTATCAATGTGCCAATTTAGAAAATTTTTGACCAGTGACTTTTTGAGCTATTGGGGCTCAAGGAGAAGAATAATAATAATAAATATAGCTGCAAGCAGCAATGCGGATTCCTCCTCAAAATGGCAAATCATTTAAAATTGATCAGTAGATGGTTGGGGATAAACCCTCCCAATTAAGGAATTCAAAAAAACATGTCTTTGTCTGAATCCTAAACGAAACATTTTCAATGTACAGGAAAATCCATACCGGACCTTATGGATCCTTGAGGCTTTTTTGTTCCCAATGAGAAATGAGGCATGTACACCAAGTTTCAGAAGAATTGGACAAATGGCGTGGAAATGGTATCACTTTGAAAATATTTTTTTGGGGCGTGGCCTGTAGCACCACCTATGGTCGAATGTGGGCCATTCTTGGTTTGTGGGTTCCTGTTGGCCTGTAGTATCAATGTACAAAATTAGAAAATATTTGACCAGAAAATGGGAATTTTGGAGTGGCCTGTAGCGCCCCCTAGGGGCGAATGTGGGCCATTCTTGGTTTGTGGGTTCCTTTTGGCCTGTAGAATCAATGTACCAAATTAGAAAATGTTTGACCAGAAAATGGGACTTTTGGGAATTACCTGTAGCGCCCCCTAATGGCGAATGTTGGCCATTCTTGGTTTGTGGGTTCCTGTTGGCCTGTAGTACCATTGTACCAAATTAGAACATTTTAGACCAGAAAATGGGAATTTCGGCATGGCCTGTAGCGCCCCCTAGGGGTGAATGTTGGCCATTCTTGGTTTGTGGGTTCCTGTTGGCCTGTAGTATCAATGTACCAAATTAGAACATTTTTGACCAGAAAACGGGAATTTTGGCGTGGCCTTTAGCGCCCCCTAGTGGCGAATGTCGGCCATTCTTGGTTTGTGGGTTCCTGTTGGCCTGTAGTACCATTGTACCAAATTAGAACATTTTAGACCAGAAAATGGGAATTTCGGCATGGCCTGTAGCGCCCCCTAGGGGCGAATGTTGGCCATTCTTTGCGCAGTACTTCAGAGTGATGTCATCTTGAAGCATGTTAGGTTTGAAAAACCATCAGTCAAAATTACATTTGATTTATTGACACGTATATATTGTTAAAATTTGGACATTTACATAAACACGCCCCTTTCAGCCATTTTGTATCGTATTCATTTTTCCTAAGTAACGTTTTCAAAGACTTCAATTCTACACATGTGTACCAAATTTCAAGTCAATTGGAGCTACGGTTCAGGAGAAGAGTTTTGTAGGTTTTCGCAAATTTTCAACGTACGGAAAAATCCATCATGGCGGAAGTTATGGGTTCTTGAGGCTTTTTTGTTCCCCATGAGAAATGAGGCATGTACACCAAGTTTCAGGAGATTTGGACAAATGGCGTGGAAATGGTATCACTTTGAAAATATTTTTTTTGGGCGTGGCCTGTAGCGCCACCTATGGGCGAATGTTGACCATTCTTGGTTTGGGGGTACCCGTTGGCATGGAGTATCAATGTGCCAATTTAGAAAACTTTTGACCAGTGACTTTTTGAGCTATTGGGGCTCAAGGAGAAGAAGAAGAATAATAATAATAATAATAATAATAATAATAATAATAATAATAATAAAACCATCAATTACAATAGATTCCCTCCTACGGAGGAATCTAATAATAATAATAATAATAAAACCATCAATTACAATAGATTCCCTCCTACGGAGGAATCTAATAATAATAAATATAGCTGCAAGCAGCAATGCGGATTCCTCCTCAAAATGGCAAATCATTTCAAATTGATCAGTAGAGGGTTGGGGTTAAACCCTCTCAATGGATGAATCCAAAAACCACGTATTTCTGTCTGAATCCTAAACGAAACATTTTCAGTGTACAGAAAAATCCATCAATACAGACCTTATGGATCCTTGAGGCTTTTTTGTTCCCAATGAGAAATGAGGCATGTACACCAAGTTTCAGAAGAATTCGTTAAATGGCGTGGAAATGGTATCACTTTGAAAATATTTTTTTGGGATGTGGCCTGTAGCGCCACCTATGGGCAAATGTGGGCCATTCTTGGTTTGTGGGTTCCTGTTGGCCTGTAGTATCAATGTACCAAATTAGAAAATATTTGACCAGAAAATGGGAATTTTGGAGTGGCCTGTAGTGCCCCCTAGGGGCGAATGTGGGCCATTCTTGGTTTGTGGGTTCCTGTCGGCCTATAGAATCAATGTACCAAATTAGAAAATGTTTGACCAGAAAATGGGAATTTTGGCGTGGCCTTTAGCGCCCCCTAAGGGCGAATGTGGGCCATACTTGGTTTGTGGGTTCCTGTTGGCCTGTAGTATCAATGTACCAAATTAGAACATTTTTGACCAGAAAATGGGAATTTCTGCGTGGCCTGTAGCGCCCCCTAAGGGCGAATGTTGGCCATTCTTTGCGCAGTATTTCAGAGTGATGTCATCTTGAAGCATGTTAGGTTTGAAAAACCATCAGTCAAAATTACATTTGATTTATTGACACGTATATATTGTTAAAATTTGGACATTTACATAAACACGCCCCTTTCAGCCATTTTGTATCGTATTCATTTTTCCTAAGTAACGTTTTCAAGGATGTCCATTCTACACATGTGTACCAAATTTCAAGTCAATTGGAGCTACGGTTCAGGAGAAGAAGAGTTTTGTAGGTTTTCGCAAATTTTCAACGTACGGGAAAATCCATCATGGCGGAAGTTATGGGTTCTTGAGGCTTTTTTGTTCCCCATGAGGAATGAGGCATGTACACCAAATTTCAGAAGATTTGGACAAATGGCGTGGAAATTGTATCACTTTGAATTTTGTTTTTTTGGGCGTGGCCTGTAGCGCCACCTATGGGCGAATGTGGGCCATTCTTGGTTTGGGGGTACCCGTTGGCATGGAGTATCAATGTGCCAATTTAGAAAATTTTTGACCAGTGACTTTTTGAGCTATTGGGGCTCAAGGAGAAGAAGAATAATAATAATAATAATAAATATAGCTGCAAGCAGCAATGCGGATTCCTCCTCAAAATGGCAAATCATTTAAAATTGATCAGTAGATGGTTGGGGATAAACCCTCCCAATTAAGGAATTCAAAAAAACATGTCTTTGTCTGAATCCTAAACGAAACATTTTCAATGTACAGGAAAATCCATACCAGACCTTATGGATCCTTGAGGCTTTTTTGTTCCCAATGAGAAATGAGGCATGTACACCAAGTTTCAGAAGAATTGGACAAATGGCGTGGAAATGGTATCACTTTGAAAATATTTTTTTGGGGCGTGGCCTGTAGCACCACCTATGGTCGAATGTGGGCCATTCTTGGTTTGTGGGTTCCTGTTGGCCTGTAGTATCAATGTACAAAATTAGAAAATATTTGACCAGAAAATGGGAATTTTGGAGTGGCCTGTAGCGCCCCCTAGGGGCGAATGTGGGCCATTCTTGGTTTGTGGGTTCCTTTTGGCCTGTAGAATCAATGTACCAAATTAGAAAATGTTTGACCAGAAAATGGGACTTTTGGGAATTACCTGTAGCGCCCCCTAATGGCGAATGTTGGCCATTCTTGGTTTGTGGGTTCCTGTTGGCCTGTAGTACCATTGTACCAAATTAGAACATTTTAGACCAGAAAATGGGAATTTCGGCATGGCCTGTAGCGCCCCCTAGGGGTGAATGTTGGCCATTCTTGGTTTGTGGGTTCCTGTTGGCCTGTAGTATCAATGTACCAAATTAGAACATTTTTGACCAGAAAACGGGAATTTTGGCGTGGCCTTTAGCGCCCCCTAGTGGCGAATGTCGGCCATTCTTGGTTTGTGGGTTCCTGTTGGCCTGTAGTACCATTGTACCAAATTAGAACATTTTAGACCAGAAAATGGGAATTTCGGCATGGCCTGTAGCGCCCCCTAGGGGCGAATGTTGGCCATTCTTTGCGCAGTACTTCAGAGTGATGTCATCTTGAAGCATGTTAGGTTTGAAAAACCATCAGTCAAAATTACATTTGATTTATTGACACGTATATATTGTTAAAATTTGGACATTTACATAAACACGCCCCTTTCAGCCATTTTGTATCGTATTCATTTTTCCTAAGTAACGTTTTCAAAGACTTCAATTCTACACATGTGTACCAAATTTCAAGTCAATTGGAGCTACGGTTCAGGAGAAGAAGAGTTTTGTAGGTTTTCGCAAATTTTCAACGTACGGAAAAATCCATCATGGCGGAAGTTATGGGTTCTTGAGGCTTTTTGTTCCCCATGAGAAATGAGGCATGTACACCAAGTTTCAGAAGATTTGGACAAATGGCGTGGAAATGGTATCACTTTGAATTTTGTTTTTTTGGGCGTGGCCTGTAGCGCCACCTATGGGCGAATGTTGACCATTCTTGGTTTGGGGGTACCCGTTGGCATGGACTATCAATGTGCCAATTTAGAAAACTTTTGACCAGTGACTTTTTGAGCTATTTGGGCTCAAGGAGAAGAATAATAATAATAATAATAAATATAGCTGCAAGCAGCAATGCGGATTCCTCCTCAAAATGGCAAATCATTTAAAATTGATCAGTAGATGGTTGGGGATAAACCCTCCCAATTAAGGAATTCAAAAAAACATGTCTTTGTCTGAATCCTAAACAAAACATTTTCAATGTACAGGAAAATCCATACCGGACCTTATGGATCCTTGAGGCTTTTTTGTTCCCAATGAGAAATGAGGCATGTACACCAAGTTTCAGAAGAATTGGACAAATGGCGTGGAAATGGTATCACTTTGAAAATATTTTTTTGGGGCGTGGCCTGTAGCGCCACCTATGGGCAAATGTGGGTCATTCTTGGTTTGTGGGTTCCTGTTGGCCTGTAGTATCAATGTACAAAATTAGAAAATATTTGACCAGAAAATGGGAATTTTGGAGTGGCCTGTAGCGCCCCCTAGGGGCGAATGTGGGCCATTCTTGGTTTGTGGGTTCCTGTTGGCCTGTAGAATCAATGTACCAAATTAGAAAATGTTTGACCAGAAAATGGGATTTTTGGAATTACCTGTAGCGCCCCTAATGGCGAATGTTGGCCATTCTTGGTTTGTGGGTTCCTGTTGGCATGTAGTATCAGTGTACCAAATTAGAACATTTTAGACCAGAAAATGGGAATTTCGGCATGGCCTGTAGCGCCCCCTAGGGGTGAATGTTGGCCATTCTTGGTTTGTGGGTTCCTGTTGGCCTGTAGTATCAATGTACCAAATTAGAATAATTTTGACCAGAAAACGGGAATTTTGGCGTGGCCTTTAGCGCCCCCTAGTGGCGAATGTCGGCCATTCTTGGTTTGTGGGTTCCTGTTGGCCTGTAGTACCATTGTACCAAATTAGAACATTTTAGACCAGAAAATGGGAATTTCGGCATGGCCTGTAGCGCCCCCTAGGGGCGAATGTTGGCCATTCTTTGCGCAGTACTTCAGAGTGATGTCATCTTGAAGCATGTTAGGTTTGAAAAACCATCAGTCAAAATTACATTTGATTTATTGACACGTATATATTGTTAAAATTTGGACATTTACATAAACACGCCCCTTTCAGCCATTTTGTATCGTATTCATTTTTCCTAAGTAACTTTTTCAAGGATGTCCATTCTACACATGTGTACCAAATTTCAAGTCAATTGTAGCTACGGTTCAGGAGAAGAAGAGTTTTGTAGGTTTTCGCAAATTTTCAACGTACGGAAAATCCATCA
>NW_026266785.1:0-21626 GCF_025860055.1 Xyrauchen texanus | reverse complement strand
TTTTGACCAGAAAATGGGAATTTCGGCATGGCCTGTAGTGCTCCCTAGGGCTTAATGTTGGCCATTCTTGGTTTGAGGGTTCCTGTTGACCTGCAGTATCAATGTACCAAATTAGAACACTTTTGACCAGAAAACTGAAATTTTGGAGTAGCCTGTAGCTCTCTAAGGGCTTAATGTGGGCCACACTTGGTATGTGGGTTCCTGTTGGCCTGTAGTATCAATGTACCAAATTAGAAAATTTTTGACCAGAAAATGGGAATTTTGGCTTGTCCTGTAGTGCTCCCTAGTGGCTTAATGTCGGTCATTCTTGGTTTGTGGATTCCTGTTGGCCTGTAGTATTCATTGTACCAAATTAGAACATTTTTGACCAGAAAATGGGAATTTTGGCTTGTCCTGTAGTGCCCCTAGTGGCTAATGTCGGTCATTCTTGGTTTGTGGATTCCTGTTGGCCTGTACTATTAATTGTACCAAATTAGAACATTTTTGACCAGAAAATGGGAATTTTGGCATGGCCATTAGCTAATGTTGCCATTCTTACAGTACTTCAGAGTGATGTCATCTTGAAGCATGTTAGGTTTGAAAACCATCAGTCAAAATTACATTTGATTTATTGACACGATATATTGTTAAAATTTGACATTTACATAAACACTCTTTCAGCCATTTTGTATCGTGATTCATTTTTCCTAAGTAACGCTTTCAAGGATGTCCATTCTACACATGTGTACCAAATTTCAAGTCAATTGAGCTACGGTTCAGGAGAAGAAGAGTTTTGTAGGTTTTCGCAAATTTTCAACGTACGGGAAAATCCATCATGGCGGAAGTTATGGGTTCTTGAGGCTTTTTGTTCCCCATGAGGAATGAGGCATGTACACCAAATTTCAGAAGATTTGGACAAATGGCGGAAATTGTATCACTTTGAATTTTGTTTTTTGGGCGTGGCCTGTAGCGCCACCTATGGGCTGAATGTGGACCATTCTTGGTTTGGGGGTACCGCTGGCATGGAGTATCAATGTGCCAATTTAGAAAATTTTTGACCAGTGACTTTTGAGCTATTGGGGCTCAAGGAGAATAATAATAATAATAATAATAATAAATATAGCTGCAAAGCAGCAATGCGGATTCCTCCTCAAAATGGCAAATCATTTAAAATTGATCAGTAGATGGTTGGGGATAAACCTCCCAATTAAGGAATTCAAAAACATGTCTTCTGTCTGAATCCTAAACTAAACATTTTCAATGTACAGGAAAATCCATCACTGACCTTATGGATCCTTGAGGCTTTTTTGTTCCCAATGAGAAATGAGGCATGTACACCAAGTTTCAGAAGAATTGGACAAATGGCGTGGAAATGGTATCACTTTGAAAATATTTTTTGGGGCGTGGCCTGTAGCACTACCTATGGGCAAATGTGGGCCATTCTTGGTTTGTGGGTTCCTGTTGGCCTGTAGTATCAATGTACAAAATTAGAAAATATTTGACCAGAAAATGGGAATTTTGGAGTGGCCTGTAGCTTCTCTAGGGGCTGAATGTTGGCCATTCTTGGTTTGTGGGTTCCTGTTGGCCTGTAGTATCAATGTACCAAATTAGAACATTTTTGACCAGAAAATGGGAATTTGCTGGCTTAGCATGTGGCCTTCTGTAGTGCTTCCTCTAGATGGCATTAATGTGCCTAGGCCATTGCCTTTGGTTTGTGGGTTCCTGTTGGCCTGTAGTACCATTGTACCAAATTAGAACATTTTAGACCAGAAAATGGGAATTTCGGCATGGCCTGTAGCTCCCTAGGGCTTAATGTTGGCCATTCTTGCAAGTACTTCAGAGTGATGTCATCTTGAAGCATGTTAGGTTTGAAAACCATCAGTCAAAATTACATTTGATTTATTGACACGATATATTGTTAAAATTTGACATTTACATAAACACTCTTTCAGCCATTTTGTATCAGATTCATTTTTCCTAAGTAACGCTTTCAAAGACTGTCAATTCTACACATGTGTACCAAATTTCAAGTCAATTGAGCTACGGTTCAGGAGAAGAAGAGTTTTGTAGGTTTTCGCAAATTTTCAACGTGACGGAAAATCCATCATGGCGAAGTTATGGGTTCTTGAGGCTTTTTGTTCCCCATGAGAAATGAGGCATGTACACCAAGTTTCAGAAGATTTGGACAAATGGCGGAAATGGTATCACTTTGAAAATATTTTTTTGGGCGTGGCCTGTAGCGCCACCTATGGGCTGAATGTTGGCCATTCTTGGTTTGGGGGTACCTGTTGGCATGGAGTATCAATGTGCCAATTTAGAAAACTTTTGACCAGTGACTTTTGAGCTATTTGGGCTCAAGGAGAAGAATAATAATAATAATAATATAAATATAGCTGCAAGCAGCAATGCGATTCCTCCTCAAAATGGCAAATCATTTAAAATTGATCAGTAGATGGTTGGGGATAAACCTCCCAATTAAGGAATTCAAAAACATGTCTTTGTCTGAATCCTAAACTAAACATTTTCAATGTACAGGAAAATCCATACCGACCTTATGGATCCTTGAGGCTTTTTGTTCCCAATGAGAAATGAGGCATGTACACCAAGTTTCAGAAGAATTGGACAAATGGCGGAAATGGTATCACTTTGAAAATATTTTTGGGGCGTGGCCTGTAGCCACCTATGGTCAATGTGGGCCATTCTTGGTTTGTGGGTTCCTGTTGGCCTGTAGTATCAATGTACAAAATTAGAAAATATTTGACCAGAAAATGGGAATTTTGGGCATGTGGCTCTGTAGTGCTTCCCTAGTGGCTTGAATGTTGGGCTCATTCTTGGTTTGTGGGTTCCTGTTGGCCTGTAGTATCATTGTACCAAATTAGAACATTTTGACCAGAAAATGGGAATTTCCTGTAGCTCTAGTAATGTTGGCCATTCTGGTTTGGGTTCCTGTGGCTGTAGTATCATGTACCAAATTAGAACATTTTGACCAGAACGGAATTTTGGCCTTAGCTCAGTGGCTAATGTCGGCCATTCTTGGTTTGTGGGTTCCTGTTGGCCTGTAGTACCATTGTACCAAATTAGAACATTTTTGACCAGAAAATGGGAATTTCGCATGGCCTGTAGCTCTAGGGCTTAATGTTGGCCATTCTTTGCAGTACTTCAGAGTGATGTCATCTTGAAGCATGTTAGGTTTGAAAACCATCAGTCAAAATTACATTTGATTTATTGACACGTATATATTGTTAAAATTTGACATTTACATAAACACTCTTTCAGCCATTTTGTATCGTGATTCATTTTTCCTAAGTAACGCTTTCAAGGACTGTCCATTCTACACATGTGTACCAAATTTCAAGTCAATTGAGCTACGGTTCAGGAGAAGAAGAGTTTTGTAGGTTTTCGCAAATTTTCAACGCACGGAAAATCCATCATGGCGGAAGTTATGGGTTCTTGAGGCTTTTTGTTCCCCATGAGGAATGAGGCATGTACACCAAATTTCAGAAGATTTGGACAAATGGCGGAAATTGTATCACTTTGAATTTTGTTTTTTGGGCGTGGCCTGTAGCGCCACCTATGGGCTAATGTGGGCCATTCTTGGTTTGGGGGTACCGCTGGCATGGAGTATCAATGTGCCAATTTAGAAAATTTTTGACCAGTGACTTTTGAGCTATTGGGGCTCAAGGAGAAGAATAATAATAATAATAATAATAAATATAGCTGCAAGCAGCAATGCGGATTCCTCCTCAAAATGGCAAATCATTTCAAATTGATCAGTAGAGGGTTGGGGTTAAACCTCTCAATGGATGAATCCAAAAACATGTATTTCTGTCTGAATCCTAAACTAAACATTTTCAGTCTACAGGAAAATCCATCATACCTTATGGATCCTTGAGGCGTTTTTGTTCCCAATGAGAAATGAGGCATGTACACCAAGATTCAAAAGAATTGGTTAAATGGCTGGAAATGGTATCACTTTGAAAATATTTTTGGGGGCGTGGCCTGTAGCACTCCTATGGGCAAATGTGGGTCATTCTTGGTTTGTGGGTTCCTGTTGGCCTGTAGTATCAATGTACATAATTAGAAAATATTTGACCAGAAAATGGGACTTTTGGGAATTACCTGTAGCTCCCTAGGGGTGAATGTTGGCCATTCTTGGTTTGAGGGTTCCTGTTGACCTGTAGTATCAATGTACCAAATTAGAACATTTTTGACCATAAAATGGGAATTTCAAGTGGCCTCTAGTGCTCCCTAGGGCTTAATGTTGGCCATTCTTTGTTTGTGGGTTCCTGTTGGCCAGTAGTATCAATGTACCATATTAGAAAATTTTTGACCAGAAAACGAAATTTTGGGAGTGGCCTGTAGCTCTCTAATGGCTTAATGTGGGCCATACTTGGTTTGTGGGTTCCTGTTGGCCTGTAGTATCAATGTACCAAATTATAACTTTTTGACCAGAAAATGGGAATTTCGGCTTGGCCTCTAGCTCCACCTAGTGGTGAATGTCGGTCATTCTTGGTTTGTGGATTCCTTTGGCCTGTACTATTAATGTACCAAATTAGAACATTTTTGACCAGAAAATGGGAATTTCGGCATGGCCTGTAGTGCTCTCTAGGGCTTAATGTTGGCCATTCTTGGTTTGAGGGTTCCTGTTGACCTGCAGTATCAATGTACTAAATTAGAACGCTTTTGACCAGAAAACTAAATTTTGAGTAGCCTGTAGCTCTCTAAGGGCTTAATGTGGGCCACACTTGGTATGTGGGTTCCTGTTGGCCTGTAGTATCAAAGTACCAAATTAGAAAATTTTTGACCAGAAAATGGGAATTTTGGCTTGTCCTGTAGTGCTCCCTAGTGGCTTAATGTCGGTCATTCTTGGTTTGTGGATTCCTGTTGGCCTGTACTATTCTTGTACCGAATTAGAACATTTTTGACCAGAAAATGGGAATTTTGGCTTGTCCTGTAGTGCCCCTAGTGGCTGATGTCGGTCATTCTTGGTTTGTGGATTCCTGTTGGCCTGTACTATTAATTTACCAAATTAGAACATTTTTGACCAGAAAATGGGAATTTTGGCATGGCCATTCTTTGCACAGTACTTCAGAGTGATGTCATCTTTAAGCATGTTAGGTTTGAAAACCATCAGTCAAAATTACATTTGATTTATTGACACGTATATATTGTTAAAATTTGACATTTACATAAACACGCTCTTTCAGCCATTTTGTATCGTGATTCATTTTTCCTAAGTAACGCTTTCAAGGATGTCCATTCTACACATGTGTACCAAATTTCAAGTCAATTGAGCTACGGTTCAGGAGAAGAAGAGTTTTGTAGGTTTTCGCAAATTTTCAACGTACGGAAAATCCATCATGGCGGAAGTTATGGGTTCTTGAGGCTTTTTTGTTCCCCATGAGGAATGAGGCATGTACACCAAATTTCAGAAGATTTGGACAAATGGCGTGGAAATTGTATCACTTTGAATTTTGTTTTTTGGGCGTGGCCTGTAGCGCCACCTATGGGCTGAATGTGGGCCATTCTTGGTTTGGGGGTACCCGCTGGCATGGAGTATCAATGTGCCAATTTAGAAAATTTTTGACCAGTGACTTTTTGAGCTATTGGGGCTCAAGGAGAAGAATAATAATAATAATAATAATATAATATAGCTGCAAAGCAGCAATGCGGATTCCTCCTCAAAATGGCAAATCATTTAAAATTGATCAGTAGATGGTTGGGGATAAACCCTCCCAATTAAGGAATTCAAAAACATGTCTTTGTCTGAATCCTAAACTAAACATTTTCAATGTACAGGAAAATCCATACCGACCTTATGGATCCTTGAGGCTTTTTTGTTCCCAATGAGAAATGAGGCATGTACACCAAGTTTCAGAAGAATTGGACAAATGGCTGGAAATGGTATCACTTTGAAAATATTTTTTGGGGCGTGGC
Organism: Xyrauchen texanus; assembly: GCF_025860055.1. Taxonomy (NCBI): domain Eukaryota; kingdom Metazoa; phylum Chordata; class Actinopteri; order Cypriniformes; family Catostomidae; genus Xyrauchen; species Xyrauchen texanus. The sequence continues at coordinate 15,710 of NW_026266785.1, read as the reverse complement.
CTGTAGCACCACCTATGGTCGAATGTGGGCCATTCTTGGTTTGTGGGTTCCTGTTGGCCTGTAGTATCAATGTACAAAATTAGAAAATATTTGACCAGAAAATGGGAATTTTGGAGTGGCCTGTAGCTTCTCTAGGGGCTTAATGTGGGCCATTCTTGGTTTGTGGGTTCCTGTTGGCCTGTAGAATCAATGTACCAAATTAGAAAATGTTTGACCAGAAAATGGGACTTTTGGGAATTACCTGTAGCTTCCTAATGGCTTAATGTTGGCCATTCTTGGTTTGTGGGTTCCTGTTGGCCTGTAGTACCATTGTACCAAATTAGAACATTTTAGACCAGAAAATGGGAATTTCGCATGGCCTGTAGCTCTCTAGGGTGAATGTTGGCCATTCTTGGTTTGTGGGTTCCTGTTGGCCTGTAGTATCAATGTACCAAATTAGAACATTTTTGACCAGAAAACGGAATTTTGGCGTGGCCTTTAGCTTCTCTAGTGGCTTAATGTCGGCCATTCTTGGTTTGTGGGTTCCTGTTGGCCTGTAGTACCATTGTACCAAATTAGAACATTTTAGACCAGAAAATGGGAATTTCGGCATGGCCTGTAGCTTCCTAGGGGCTTAATGTTGGCCATTCTTTATGCAGTACTTCAGAGTGATGTCATCTTGAAGCATGTTAGGTTTGAAAACCATCAGTCAAAATTACATTTGATTTATTGACACGTATATATTGTTAAAATTTGGACATTTACATAAACACGCTCTTTCAGCCATTTTGTATCGTGATTCATTTTTCCTAAGTAACGCTTTCAAAGACTGTCAATTCTACACATGTGTACCAAATTTCAAGTCAATTGGAGCTACGGTTCAGGAGAAGAAGAGTTTTGTAGGTTTTCGAAATTTTCAACGTACGGAAAATCCATCATGGCGGAAGTTATGGGTTCTTGAGGCTTTTTGTTCCCCATGAGAAATGAGGCATGTACACCAAGTTTCAGAAGATTTGGACAAATGGCGGAAATGGTATCACTTTGAAATATGTTTTTTGGGCGTGGCCTGTAGCGCCACCTATGGGCGTAATGTTGACCATTCTTGGTTTGGGGGTACCACTGGCATGGACTATCAATGTGCCAATTTAGAAAACTTTTGACCAGTGACTTTTGAGCTATTTGGGCTCAAGGAGAAGAATAATAATAATAATAATAAATATAGCTGCAAGCAGCAATGCGGATTCCTCCTCAAAATGGCAAATCATTTAAAATTGATCAGTAGATGGTTGGGGATAAACCCTCCCAATTAAGGAATTCAAAAACATGTCTTTGTCTGAATCCTAAACTAAACATTTTCAATGTACAGGAAAATCCATACCGACCTTATGGATCCTTGAGGCTTTTTTGTTCCCAATGAGAAATGAGGCATGTACACCAAGTTTCAGAAGAATTGGACAAATGGCGTGGAAATGGTATCACTTTGAAAATATTTTTTGGGGCGTGGCCTGTAGCACCACCTATGGTCAAATGTGGGCCATTCTTGGTTTGTGGGTTCCTGTTGGCCTGTAGTATCAATGTACAAAATTAGAAAATATTTGACCAGAAAATGGGAATTTTGGAGTGGCCTGTAGCTTCCTAGGGCTTAATGTGGGCCATTCTTGGTTTGTGGGTTCCTGTTGGCCTGTAGAATCAATGTACCAAATTAGAAAATGTTTGACCAGAAAATGGGACTTTTGGGAATTACCTGTAGCTCCCTAATGGCTTAATGTTGGCCATTCTTGGTTTGTGGGTTCCTGTTGGCCTGTAGTACCATTGTACCAAATTAGAACATTTTAGACCAGAAAATGGGAATTTCGGCATGGCCTGTAGCTCTCCTAGGGGTGAATGTTGGCCATTCTTGGTTTGTGGGTTCCTGTTGGCCTGTAGTATCAATGTACCAAATTAGAACATTTTTGACCAGAAAACGGAATTTTGGCGTGGCCTTTAGCTCTCTAGTGGCTTAATGTCGGCCATTCTTGGTTTGTGGGTTCCTGTTGGCCTGTAGTACCATTGTACCAAATTAGAACATTTTAGACCAGAAAATGGGAATTTCGGCATGGCCTGTAGCGCTCCTAGGGGCTTAATGTTGGCCATTCTTTGCACAGTACTTCAGAGTGATGTCATCTTGAAGCATGTTAGGTTTGAAAACCATCAGTCAAAATTACATTTGATTTATTGACACGTATATATTGTTAAAATTTGGACATTTACATAAACACTCTTTCAGCCATTTTGTATCGTGATTCATTTTTCCTAAGTAACGCTTTCAAAGACTTCAATTCTACACATGTGTACCAAATTTCAAGTCAATTGAGCTACGGTTCAGGAGAAGAAGAGTTTTGTAGGTTTTCGCAAATTTTCAACGCACGGAAAATCCATCATGGCGGAAGTTATGGGTTCTTGAGGCTTTTTGTTCCCATGAGAAATGAGGCATGTACACCAAGTTTCAGAAGATTTGGACAAATGGCGGAAATGGTATCACTTTGAATATATTTTTTGGGCGTGGCCTGTAGCGCCACCTATGGGCTAATGTTGACCATTCTTGGTTTGGGGGTACCCATGGCATGGAGTATCAATGTGCCAATTTAGAAAACTTTTGACCAGTGACTTTTGAGCTATTTGGGCTCAAGGAGAAGAATAATAATAATAATAATAAATATAGCTGCAAGCAGCAATGCGGATTCCTCCTCAAAATGGCAAATCATTTAAAATTGATCAGTAGATGGTTGGGGATAAACCTCCCAATTAAGGAATTCAAAAACATGTCTTTGTCTGAATCCTAAACTAAACATTTTCAATGTACAGGAAAATCCATACCGACCTTATGGATCCTTGAGGCTTTTTTGTTCCCAATGAGAAATGAGGCATGTACACCAAGTTTCAGAAGAATTGGACAAATGGCGTGGAAATGGTATCACTTTGAAAATATTTTTTGGGGCGTGGCCTGTAGCACCACCTATGGTCAAATGTGGGCCATTCTTGGTTTGTGGGTTCCTGTTGGCCTGTAGTATCAATGTACAAAATTAGAAAATATTTGACCAGAAAATGGGAATTTTGGAGTGGCCTGTAGTGCTCCTAGGGGCTTAATGTGGGCCATTCTTGGTTTGTGGGTTCCTGTTGGCCTGTAGAATCAATGTACCAAATTAGAAAATGTTTGACCAGAAAATGGGACTTTTGGGAATTACCTGTAGCTCTCTAATGGCTTAATGTTGGCCATTCTTGGTTTGTGGGTTCCTGTTGGCCTGTAGTACCATTGTACCAAATTAGAACATTTTAGACCAGAAAATGGGAATTTCGGCATGGCCTGTAGCTCCTCTAGGGGTGAATGTTGGCCATTCTTGGTTTGTGGGTTCCTGTTGGCCTGTAGTATCAATGTACCAAATTAGAACATTTTTGACCAGAAAACGGAATTTTGGCGTGGCCTTTAGCTCCTCTAGTGGCTTAATGTCGGCCATTCTTGGTTTGTGGGTTCCTGTTGGCCTGTAGTACCATTGTACCAAATTAGAACATTTTAGACCAGAAAATGGGAATTTCGGCATGGCCTGTAGCTTCCTAGGGGCTTAATGTTGGCCATTCTTTATGCAGTACTTCAGAGTGATGTCATCTTGAAGCATGTTAGGTTTGAAAACCATCAGTCAAAATTACATTTGATTTATTGACACGTATATATTGTTAAAATTTGACATTTACATAAACACTCCTTTCAGCCATTTTGTATCGTGATTCATTTTTCCTAAGTAACGCTTTCAAAGACTTCAATTCTACACATGTGTACCAAATTTCAAGTCAATTGAGCTACGGTTCAGGAGAAGAAGAGTTTTGTAGGTTTTCGCAAATTTTCAACGCACGGGAAAATCCATCATGGCTGAAGTTATGGGTTCTTGAGGCTTTTTTGTTCCCCATGAGAAATGAGGCATGTACACCAAGTTTCAGAAGATTTGGACAAATGGCGGAAATGGTATCACTTTGAAAATATTTTTTTGGGCGTGGCCTGTAGCGCCACCTATGGGCTGAATGTTGACCATTCTTGGTTTGGGGGTACCCGCTGGCATGGACTATCAATGTGCCAATTTAGAAAACTTTTGACCAGTGACTTTTGAGCTATTTGGGCTCAAGGAGAAGTAATAATAATAATAATAATAATAAATATAGCTGCAAGCAGCAATGCGGATTCCTCCTCAAAATGGCAAATCATTTAAAATTGATCAGTAGATGGTTGGGGATAAACCCTCCCAATTAAGGAATTCAAAAAACATGTCTTTGTCTGAATCCTAAACTAAACATTTTCAATGTACAGGAAAATCCATACCGACCTTATGGATCCTTGAGGCTTTTTTGTTCCCAATGAGAAATGAGGCATGTACACCAAGTTTCAGAAGAATTGGACAAATGGCATGGAAATGGTATCACTTTGAAAATATTTTTTGGGGCGTGGCCTGTAGCACCACCTATGGTCGAATGTGGGCCATTCTTGGTTTGTGGGTTCCTGTTGGCCTGTAGTATCAATGTACAAAATTAGAAAATATTTGACCAGAAAATGGGAATTTTGGAGTGGCCTGTAGTGCTCTCTAGGGGCTTAATGTGGGCCATTCTTGGTTTGTGGGTTCCTTTTGGCCTGTAGAATCAATGTACCAAATTAGAAAATGTTTGACCAGAAAATGGGACTTTTGGGAATTACCTGTAGCTTCCTAATGGCTTAATGTTGGCCATTCTTGGTTTGTGGGTTCCTGTTGGCCTGTAGTACCATTGTACCAAATTAGAACATTTTAGACCAGAAAATGGGAATTTCGGCATGGCCTGTAGCTCCCTAGGGGTGAATGTTGGCCATTCTTGGTTTGTGGGTTCCTGTTGGCCTGTAGTATCAATGTACCAAATTAGAACATTTTTGACCAGAAAACGGAATTTTGGCGTGGCCTTTAGCTCCCTAGTGGCTTAATGTCGGCCATTCTTGGTTTGTGGGTTCCTGTTGGCCTGTAGTACCATTGTACCAAATTAGAACATTTTAGACCAGAAAATGGGAATTTCGGCATGGCCTGTAGCTTCTCTAGGGGCTTAATGTTGGCCATTCTTTATGCAGTACTTCAGAGTGATGTCATCTTGAAGCATGTTAGGTTTGAAAACCATCAGTCAAAATTACATTTGATTTATTGACACGTATATATTGTTAAAATTTGACATTTACATAAACACTCTTTCAGCCATTTTGTATCGTGATTCATTTTTCCTAAGTAACGCTTTCAAAGACTTCAATTCTACACATGTGTACCAAATTTCAAGTCAATTGAGCTACGGTTCAGGAGAAGAAGAGTTTTGTAGGTTTTCGCAAATTTTCAACGCACGGAAAATCCATCATGGCGGAAGTTATGGGTTCTTGAGGCTTTTTGTTCCCCATGAGAAATGAGGCATGTACACCAAGTTTCAGAAGATTTGGACAAATGGCGGAAATGGTATCACTTTGAAAATATTTTTTTGGGCGTGGCCTGTAGCGCCACCTATGGGCTGAATGTTGACCATTCTTGGTTTGGGGGTACCGCTGGCATGGACTATCAATGTGCCAATTTAGAAAACTTTTGACCAGTGACTTTTGAGCTATTTGGGCTCAAGGAGAAGAATAATAATAATAATAATAAATATAGCTGCAAAGCAGCAATGCGGATTCCTCCTCAAAATGGCAAATCATTTCAAATTGATCAGTAGAGGGTTGGGGTTAAACCCTCTCAATGGATGAATCCAAAAACATGTATTTCTGTCTGAATCCTAAACTAAACATTTTCAGTCTACAGGAAAATCCATCATACCTTATGGATCCTTGAGGCGTTTTTGTTCCCAATGAGAAATGAGGCATGTACACCAAGATTCAAAAGAATTGGTTAAATGGCGTGGAAATGGTATCACTTTGAAAATATTTTTTGGGGCGTGGCCTGTAGCCTCCTATGGGCAAATGTGGGTCATTCTTGGTTTGTGGGTTCCTGTTGGCCTGTAGTATCAATGTACATAATTAGAAAATATTTGACCAGAAAATGGGACTTTTGGGAATTACCTGTAGCTCTCTAGGGGTGAATGTTGGCCATTCTTGGTTTGAGGGTTCCTGTTGACCTGTAGTATCAATGTACCAAATTAGAACATTTTTGACCATAAATGGGAATTTCAAGTGGCCTCTAGTGCTCCCTAGGGCTTAATGTTGGCCATTCTTTGTTTGTGGGTTCCTGTTGGCCAGTAGTATCAATGTACCATATTAGAAAATTTTTGACCAGAAAACGAAATTTTGGGAGTGGCCTGTAGCTCTCTAATGGCTTAATGTGGGCCATACTTGGTTTGTGGGTTCCTGTTGGCCTGTAGTATCAATGTACCAAATTATAACTTTTTGACCAGAAAATGGGAATTTCGGCTTGGCCTCTAGCTCACCTAGTGGTGAATGTCGGTCATTCTTGGTTTGTGGATTCCTTTGGCCTGTACTATTAATGTACCAAATTAGAACATTTTTGACCAGAAAATGGGAATTTCGGCATGGCCTGTAGTGCTCTCTAGGGCTTAATGTTGGCCATTCTTGGTTTGAGGGTTCCTGTTGACCTGCAGTATCAATGTACCAAATTAGAACGCTTTTGACCAGAAAACTAAATTTTGGAGTAGCCTGTAGCTCTCTAAGGGCTTAATGTGGGCCACACTTGGTATGTGGGTTCCTGTTGGCCTGTAGTATCAAAGTACCAAATTAGAAAATTTTTGACCAGAAAATGGGAATTTTGGCTTGTCCTGTAGTGCTCCCTAGTGGCTTAATGTCGGTCATTCTTGGTTTGTGGATTCCTGTTGGCCTGTACTATTCTTGTACCTAATTAGAACATTTTTGACCAGAAAATGGGAATTTTGGCTTGTCCTGTAGTGCCCCTAGTGGCGATATGTCGGTCATTCTTGGTTTGTGGATTCCTGTTGGCCTGTACTATTAATTTACCAAATTAGAACATTTTTGACCAGAAAATGGGAATTTTGGCATGGCCATTCTTTGCACAGTACTTCAGAGTGATGTCATCTTTAAGCATGTTAGGTTTGAAAACCATCAGTCAAAATTACATTTGATTTATTGACACGTATATATTGTTAAAATTTGGACATTTACATAAACACTCCCTTTCAGCCATTTTGTATCGTGATTCATTTTTCCTAAGTAACGCTTTCAAGGATGTCCATTCTACACATGTGTACCAAATTTCAAGTCAATTGGAGCTACGGTTCAGGAGAAGAAGAGTTTTGTAGGTTTTCGCAAATTTTCAACGCACGGGAAAATCCATCATGGCGGAAGTTATGGGTTCTTGAGGCTTTTTGTTCCCCATGAGGAATGAGGCATGTACACCAAATTTCAGAAGATTTGGACAAATGGCGGAAATTGTATCACTTTGAATTTTGTTTTTTGGGCGTGGCCTGTAGCGCCACCTATGGGCTGAATGTGGGCCATTCTTGGTTTGGGGGTACCCGCTGGCATGGAGTATCAATGTGCCAATTTAGAAAATTTTTGACCAGTGACTTTTGAGCTATTGGGGCTCAAGGAGAAAGAATAATAATAATAATAATAAATATAGCTGCAAGCAGCAATGCGGATTCCTCCTCAAAATGGCAAATCATTTCAAATTGATCAGTAGAGGGTTGGGGTTAAACCTCTCAATGGATGAATCCAAAAACATGTATTTCTGTCTGAATCCTAAACTAAACATTTTCAGTCTACAGGAAAATCCATCATACCTTATGGATCCTTGAGGCGTTTTTGTTCCCAATGAGAAATGAGGCATGTACACCAAGATTCAAAAGAATTGGTTAAATGGCGTGGAAATGGTATCACTTTGAAAATATTTTTGGGGGCGTGGCCTGTAGCACTCCTATGGGCAAATGTGGGTCATTCTTGGTTTGTGGGTTCCTGTTGGCCTGTAGTATCAATGTACATAATTAGAAAATATTTGACCAGAAAATGGGACTTTTGGGAATTACCTGTAGCTCTCTAGGGGTGAATGTTGGCCATTCTTGGTTTGAGGGTTCCTGTTGACCTGTAGTATCAATGTACCAAATTAGAACATTTTTGACCATAAAATGGGAATTTCAAGTGGCCTCTAGTGCTCCCTAGGGCTTAATGTTGGCCATTCTTTGTTTGTGGGTTCCTGTTGGCCAGTAGTATCAATGTACCATATTAGAAAATTTTTGACCAGAAAACTGAAATTTTGGGAGTGGCCTGTAGCTCTCTAATGGCTTAATGTGGGCCATACTTGGTTTGTGGGTTCCTGTTGGCCTGTAGTATCAATGTACCAAATTATAACTTTTTTGACCAGAAAATGGGAATTTCGGCTTGGCCTCTAGCTCACCTAGTGGTGAATGTCGGTCATTCTTGGTTTGTGGATTCCTTTGGCCTGTACTATTAATGTACCAAATTAGAACATTTTTGACCAGAAAATGGGAATTTCGGCATGGCCTGTAGTGCTCTCTAGGGCTTAATGTTGGCCATTCTTGGTTTGAGGGTTCCTGTTGACCTGCAGTATCAATGTACCAAATTAGAACGCTTTTGACCAGAAAACTAAATTTTGGAGTAGTCTGTAGCTCTCTAAGGGCTTAATGTGGGCCACACTTGGTATGTGGGTTCCTGTTGGCCTGTAGTATCAAAGTACCAAATTAGAAAATTTTTGACCAGAAAATGGGAATTTTGGCTTGTCCTGTAGTGCTCCCTAGTGGCTTAATGTCGGTCATTCTTGGTTTGTGGATTCCTGTTGGCCTGTACTATTCTTGTACCTAATTAGAACATTTTTGACCAGAAAATGGGAATTTTGGCTTGTCCTGTAGTGCCCCTAGTGGCGTATGTCGGTCATTCTTGGTTTGTGGATTCCTGTTGGCCTGTACTATTAATTTACCAAATTAGAACATTTTTGACCAGAAAATGGGAATTTTGGCATGGCCATTCTTTGCACAGTACTTCAGAGTGATGTCATCTTTAAGCATGTTAGGTTTGAAAACCATCAGTCAAAATTACATTTGATTTATTGACACGTATATATTGTTAAAATTTGGACATTTACATAAACACGTCCTTTCAGCCATTTTGTATCGTGATTCATTTTTCCTAAGTAACGCTTTCAAGGATGTCCATTCTACACATGTGTACCAAATTTCAAGTCAATTGGAGCTACGGTTCAGGAGAAGAAGAGTTTTGTAGGTTTTCGCAAATTTTCAACGTACGGAAAATCCATCATGGCGGAAGTTATGGGTTCTTGAGGCTTTTTGTTCCCCATGAGGAATGAGGCATGTACACCAAATTTCAGAAGATTTGGACAAATGGCGTGGAAATTGTATCACTTTGAATTTTGTTTTTTGGGCGTGGCCTGTAGCGCCACCTATGGGCTGAATGTGGGCCATTCTTGGTTTGGGGGTACCCGCTGGCATGGAGTATCAATGTGCCAATTTAGAAAATTTTTGACCAGTGACTTTTGAGCTATTGGGGCTCAAGGAGAAGAATAATAATAATAATAATAATAATAAATATAGCTGCAAAGCAGCAATGCGGATTCCTCCTCAAAATGGCAAATCATTTCAAATTGATCAGTAGAGGGTTGGGGTTAAACCTCTCAATGGATGAATCCAAAAACATGTATTTCTGTCTGAATCCTAAACTAAACATTTTCAGTCTACAGGAAAATCCATCATACCTTATGGATCCTTGAGGCGTTTTTGTTCCCAATGAGAAATGAGGCATGTACACCAAGATTCAAAAGAATTGGTTAAATGGCGTGGAAATGGTATCACTTTGAAAATATTTTTGGGGGCGTGGCCTGTAGCACTCCTATGGGCAAATGTGGGTCATTCTTGGTTTGTGGGTTCCTGTTGGCCTGTAGTATCAATGTACATAATTAGAAAATATTTGACCAGAAAATGGGACTTTGGGAATTACCTGTAGCTCCTCTAGGGGTGAATGTTGGCCATTCTTGGTTTGAGGGTTCCTGTTGACCTGTAGTATCAATGTACCAAATTAGAACATTTTTGACCATAAAATGGGAATTTCAAGTGGCCTCTAGTGCTCCCTAGGGGCTTAATGTTGGCCATTCTTGTTTGTGGGTTCCTGTTGGCCAGTAGTATCAATGTACCATATTAGAAAATTTTTGACCAGAAAACGAAATTTTGGGAGTGGCCTGTAGCTCTCTAATGGCTTAATGTGGGCCATACTTGGTTTGTGGGTTCCTGTTGGCCTGTAGTATCAATGTACCAAATTATAACTTTTTGACCAGAAAATGGGAATTTCGGCTTGGCCTCTAGCTCCACCTAGTGGTGAATGTCGGTCATTCTTGGTTTGTGGATTCCTTTTGGCCTGTACTATTAATGTACCAAATTAGAACATTTTTGACCAGAAAATGGGAATTTCGGCATGGCCTGTAGTGCTCCCTAGGGCTTAATGTTGGCCATTCTTGGTTTGAGGGTTCCTGTTGACCTGCAGTATCAATGTACCAAATTAGAACGCTTTTGACCAGAAAACGAAATTTTGGAGTAGCCTGTAGCTCTCTAAGGGCTTAATGTGGGCCACACTTGGTATGTGGGTTCCTGTTGGCCTGTAGTATCAAAGTACCAAATTAGAAAATTTTTGACCAGAAAATGGGAATTTTGGCTTGTCCTGTAGTGCTCCCTAGTGGCTTAATGTCGGTCATTCTTGGTTTGTGGATTCCTGTTGGCCTGTACTATTCTTGTACCTAATTAGAACATTTTTGACCAGAAAATGGGAATTTTGGCTTGTCCTGTAGTGCCCCTAGTGGCTGTATGTCGGTCATTCTTGGTTTGTGGATTCCTGTTGGCCTGTACTATTAATTTACCAAATTAGAACATTTTTGACCAGAAAATGGGAATTTTGGCATGGCCATTCTTTGCACAGTACTTCAGAGTGATGTCATCTTTAAGCATGTTAGGTTTGAAAACCATCAGTCAAAATTACATTTGATTTATTGACACGTATATATTGTTAAAATTTGACATTTACATAAACACTCCTTTCAGCCATTTTGTATCGTATTCATTTTTCCTAAGTAACGCTTTCAAGGATGTCCATTCTACACATGTGTACCAAATTTCAAGTCAATTGGAGCTACGGTTCAGGAGAAGAAGAGTTTTGTAGGTTTTCGCAAATTTTCAACGTACGGGAAAATCCATCATGGCGGAAGTTATGGGTTCTTGAGGCTTTTTGTTCCCCATGAGGAATGAGGCATGTACACCAAATTTCAGAAGATTTGGACAAATGGCTGGAAATTGTATCACTTTGAATTTTGTTTTTTGGGCGTGGCCTGTAGCGCCACCTATGGGCTGAATGTGGGCCATTCTTGGTTTGGGGGTACCGTGGCATGGAGTATCAATGTGCCAATTTAGAAAATTTTTGACCAGTGACTTTTTGAGCTATTGGGGCTCAAGGAGAAGAATAATAATAATAATAATAATAATAATAATAATAATAATAATAATAAAACCATCAATTACAATAGATTCCTCCTAGGAGGAATCTAATAATAATAATAATAATAATAATAATAAAACCATCAATTACAATAGATTCCTCCACGAGGAATCTAATAAATATAGCAAGCAGCAATGCGATTCCTCCTCAAAATGGCAAATCATTTAAAATTGATCAGTAGATGGTTGGGGATAAACCCTCCCAATTAAGGAATTCAAAAACATGTCTTTGTCTGAATCCTAAACTAAACATTTTCAATGTACAGGAAAATCCATACCGACCTTATGGATCCTTGAGGCTTTTTTGTTCCCAATGAGAAATGAGGCATGTACACCAAGTTTCAGAAGAATTGGACAAATGGCGTGGAAATGGTATCACTTTGAAAATATTTTTTGGGGCGTGGCCTGTAGCACCACCTATGGTCGAATGTGGGCCATTCTTGGTTTGTGGGTTCCTGTTGGCCTGTAGTATCAATGTACAAAATTAGAAAATATTTGACCAGAAAATGGGAATTTTGGAGTGGCCTGTAGCGCCCCTAGGGGCTGAATGTGGGCCATTCTTGGTTTGTGGGTTCCTTTTGGCCTGTAGAATCAATGTACCAAATTAGAAAATGTTTGACCAGAAAATGGGACTTTTGGGAATTACCTGTAGCCTCCTAATGGCTTAATGTTGGCCATTCTTGGTTTGTGGGTTCCTGTTGGCCTGTAGTACCATTGTACCAAATTAGAACATTTTAGACCAGAAAATGGGAATTTCGGCATGGCCTGTAGCTCCCTAGGGGTGAATGTTGGCCATTCTTGGTTTGTGGGTTCCTGTTGGCCTGTAGTATCAATGTACCAAATTAGAACATTTTTGACCAGAAAACGGGAATTTTGGCGTGGCCTTTAGCTCCCTAGTGGCTTAATGTCGGCCATTCTTGGTTTGTGGGTTCCTGTTGGCCTGTAGTACCATTGTACCAAATTAGAACATTTTAGACCAGAAAATGGGAATTTCGGCATGGCCTGTAGCGCTCCTAGGGGCTTAATGTTGGCCATTCTTTATGCAGTACTTCAGAGTGATGTCATCTTGAAGCATGTTAGGTTTGAAAACCATCAGTCAAAATTACATTTGATTTATTGACACGTATATATTGTTAAAATTTGGACATTTACATAAACACGCTCCTTTCAGCCATTTTGTATCGTATTCATTTTTCCTAAGTAACGTTTTCAAGGATGTCCATTCTACACATGTGTACCAAATTTCAAGTCAATTGGAGCTACGGTTCAGGAGAAGAAGAGTTTTGTAGGTTTTCGCAAATTTTCAACGTACGGAAAATCCATCATGGCGGAAGTTATGGGTTCTTGAGGCTTTTTGTTCCCCATGAGGAATGAGGCATGTACACCAAATTTCAGAAGATTTGGACAAATGGCGTGGAAATTGTATCACTTTGAATTTTGTTTTTTGGGCGTGGCCTGTAGCGCCACCTATGGGCGAATGTAGGCCATTCTTGGTTTGGGGGTACCAGTTGGCATGGAGTATCAATGTGCCAATTTAGAAAATTTTTGACCAGTGACTTTTTGAGCTATTGGGGCTCAAGGAGAAGAAGAATAATAATAAATATAGCTGCAAGCAGCAATGCGGATTCCTCCTCAAAATGGCAAATCATTTCAAATTGATCAGTAGAGGGTTGGGGTTAAACCCTCTCAATGGATGAATCCAAAAAACATGTATTTCTGTCTGAATCCTAAACGAAACATTTTCAGTCTACAGGAAAATCCATCATACCTTATGGATCCTTGAGGCGTTTTTGTTCCCAATGAGAAATGAGGCATGTACACCAAGATTCAAAAGAATTGGTTAAATGGCGTGGAAATGGTATCACTTTGAAAATATTTTTTGGGGGCGTGGCCTGTAGCGCCTCCTATGGGCAAATGTGGGTCATTCTTGGTTTGTGGGTTCCTGTTGGCCTGTAGTATCAATGTACCATATTAGAAAATTTTTTGACAAAACATTTTTGACCATAAAATGGGAATTTCGGCGTGGCCTCTAGTGCCCCCTAGGGGCGAATGTTGGCCATTCTTTGTTTGTGGGTTCCTGTTGGCCAGTAGTATCAATGTACCATATTAGAAAATTTTTGACCAGAAAACGAAATTTTGGGAGTGGCCTGTAGCGCCTCTAATGGCTTAATGTGGGCCATACTTGGTTTGTGGGTTCCTGTTGGCCTGTAGTATCAATGTACCAAATTATAACTTTTTGACCAGAAAATGGGAATTTCGGCTTGGCCTCTAGCGCCACCTAGTGGTGAATGTCGGTCATTCTTGGTTTGTGGATTCCTATTGGCCTGTACTATTAATGTACCAAATTAGAACATTTTTGACCAGAAAATGGGAATTTCGGCATGGCCTGTAGTGCTCCTAGGGCTGAATGTTGGCCATTCTTGGTTTGAGGGTTCCTGTTGACCTGCAGTATCAATGTACCAAATTAGAACGCTTTTAACCAGAAAACGAAATTTTGGAGTAGCCTGTAGCTCCCTAAGGGCTGAATGTGGGCCACACTTGGTATGTGGGTTCCTGTTGGCCTGTAGTATCAAAGTACCAAATTAGAAAATTTTTGACCAGAAAATGGGAATTTTGGCTTGTCCTGTAGTGCCCCTAGTGGCTAATGTCGGTCATTCTTGGTTTGTGGATTCCTGTTGGCCTGTACTATTCTTGTACCGAATTAGAACATTTTTGACCAGAAAATGGGAATTTTGGCTTGTCCTGTAGTGCCCCTAGTGGCGTATGTCGGTCATTCTTGGTTTGTGGATTCCTGTTGGCCTGTACTATTAATTTACCAAATTAGAACATTTTTGACCAGAAAATGGGAATTTTGGCATGGCCATTCTTTGCACAGTACTTCAGAGTGATGTCATCTTTAAGCATGTTAGGTTTGAAAAACCATCAGTCAAAATTACATTTGATTTATTGACACGTATATATTGTTAAAATTTGGACATTTACATAAACACGCCCCTTTCAGCCATTTTGTATCAGTATTCATTTTTCCTAAGTAACGTTTTCAAGGATGTCCATTCTACACATGTGTACCAAATTTCAAGTCAATTGGAGCTACGGTTCAGGAGAAGAAGAGTTTTGTAGGTTTTCGCAAATTTTCAACGTCACGGGAAAATCCATCATGGCGGAAGTTATGGGTTCTTGAGGCTTTTTGTTCCCCATGAGGAATGAGGCATGTACACCAAATTTCAGAAGATTTGGACAAATGGCGTGGAAATTGTATCACTTTGAATTTTGTTTTTTGGGCGTGGCCTGTAGCGCCACCTATGGGCGAATGTGGGCCATTCTTGGTTTGGGGGTACCCGTTGGCATGGAGTATCAATGTGCCAATTTAGAAAATTTTTGACCAGTGACTTTTTGAGCTATTGGGGCTCAAGGAGAATAATAATAATAATAATAATAATAATAATAATAATAATAATAATAATAAAACCATCAATTACAATAGATTCCCTCCTACGGAGGAATCTAATAATAATAATAATAATAATAATAATAATAATAATAATAATAAAACCATCAATTACAATAGATTCCCTCCTACGGAGGAATCTAATAATAATAAAACCGTCAAATACAATAGATTCCCTCCTTACGGAGGAATCTAATAAAACCATCAAATACAATAGATTCCCTCCTTACGGAGGAATCTAACTAAGGGTTTAAATACATACAAGGGAAACAAGGCACAGGTGCAAATAATAACTGGATCAGACAAAAGGCATCATGGGGGCCTCTAGTGGTCAAAACCGGAAAAACCCCGGCCGAATGCTGACAGACTCTGCTAATGACAGAATAGGGACCAAAGTATCTGGACGTAATTTCCCACACACACACATTGGAATTTATAAAAATTATAAACTTGCCATACATGTGTGCACCATCCGCACACTCTTGACTGTGCGTGCGCACTCTTTTACTGCTTTACAGATCTTGTTTAAAAGATTTAAACAATTTTATATTTTATACTCTAAAACAAGACAAAGACAAAAATCTTTGTATTATCTTCTATGTTCATAGTTTCTCATTATGTTAAACACTTTATCACTTGTCTGATGGTGATACACATATGGTAATTGTATGTAGATGAGTTTATGCATTGTAAAACAGTCATTGTTCACTCCATGCATGGTTATTTTGGAGAGGAAACGGGGAGGGGAATAAATAACGTGTATGTATGCACAATCTTCAGCTGGCTG
>NW_026266784.1:0-21654 GCF_025860055.1 Xyrauchen texanus | reverse complement strand
CACTTTTTCACCTGAACTATCGAAGGCACAGTGAATAGAGTGCATGTTCCTAATACACAGAGCTGATGATTCCAAGAAAGTAGCTTTGAAAGGCTGTGAGAGTCAGGAGTGCAAAAAGAGAAGCCATCAAAGACAGCCAGGAGCCAACCCTAACATCTTCTGATCCGTAATCAGATGCGTTAACCATTGAATCACTGGCCTGCTGCTCATTTGGCCCAGAAGCCTGAATTTTGCTGATTCTAGGACTCAAGCAAAATTGCAGCCAGTGTCTAATGGCACAAATGTAACACCACATTGCTGGAAACACTTGCACAGCATACAAGGATGCTCTCACAGGCAGGTGAGAACCAGCCCTTTCCTGGTGATCTAGTTGCTAGGATTCGGAGCTCTCAAAGCCACAGCCTGGGTTACATTCCCGGTCAGGGACTGTGTTTTTGTCAATCTAAAGCAGGCATGTCTCTGACAAAGTTCAAGCATCAGTGAGTATGAAGGCAAGGCAAGTAGTGAAAACACACTCTATCAAGCCAAAAATGAACCAGTGACCTAAGAATGGCCAAAGCAACATCTACAGTACTCCACTTTTTCACCTGAGCTATCGAAGGCACAGTGAATAGAGTGCATGTTCCTAATACACAGAGCTGATGATTCCAAGGAAAGTAGCTTTGTAATGCCGTGAGAGTCAGGGAGGCACAGTGGACAGAGTGCATGTTCCTAATACACAGAGCTGATGATTCCAAGGAAAGTAGTTTTGTAATGCAGTGAGAGTCAGGGAGGCACAGTGGACAGAGTGCATGTTCCTAATACACAGAGCTGATGATTCCAAGAAAGTAGCTTTAAAAGGCTGTGAGAGTCAGGGAGTGCAAAAAAAGAGAAGCCATCAAAGACAGCCAGGAGCCAAACCTAACATCTTCTGATCCGTAATCAGACACGTTAACCATTGAATCACTGGCCCGCTGCTCATTTGGCCCAGAAGCCTGAATTTTGCTGATTCTAGATTGACAGGGAGCCCATTGATGTGGAGTGCTTAAAAAGTGCTAGTTAACTAGTAATCGTTAAAACACATACACACACAAACCAAAGCTTGGAAACACCCATAACTCCTTGATTTTCAGTGCTCAGGGGCTCAAGCAAAATTGCAGCCAATGTCTAAAGGAACAAATGTAACACCACATTGCTGGAAACACTGTTCCAGTATGATTGTAAAGGAAATACTTGTCAGAAGAGGGATTTGAACCCACGCCTCCAGGGGAGACTGCGACTTGAACGCAGCGCCTTAGACCGCTCGGCCATCCTGACATATAAAAAGAATAATGACCTCGTACACACAGTTAGGCAGCACGTCAGTCTTTAATCTGTAGACTGTGAGTTTCATCCATAAATGAGGCTGGGCAAAGCTTGTTTTAGGACAAATGAGAGACTTTCTTTTCTGGAGGCAGAAAACACAATCTTGCTCTTCAACATATTTTGCACAGCATACAAGGATGCTCTCACGGGCAGGTGAGTACCAGCCCTTTCCTGGTGATCTAGTTGCTAGGATTCGGAGCTCTCAAAGCCACAGCCTGGGTTACATTCCCGGTCAGGGACTGTCTTTTTGTCAATCTAAAGCAGGCATGTCTCTGACAAAGTTCAAGCATCAGTGAGTATGAAGGCAAGGCAAGTAGTGAAAACACACTCTATCAAGCCAAAAATGAACCAGTGACCTAAGAATGGCCAAAGCAACATCTACAGTACTCCACTTTTTCACCTGAGCTATCGAAGGCACAGTGAATAGAGTGCATGTTCCTAATACACAGAGCTGATGATTCCAAGAAAGTAGCTTTGAAAGGCTTTGAGAGTCAGGGAGTGCAAAAAAAGAGAAGCCATCAAAGACAGCCAGGAGCCAACCCTAACATCTTCTGATCCGTAATCAGACGCGTTAACCATTGAATCACTGGCCTGCTGCTCATTTGGCCCAGAAGCCTGAATTTTGCTGATTCTAGGGCTCAAGCAAAATTGCAGCCAGTGTCTAATGGCACAAATGTAACACCACATTGCTGGAAACACTTGCACAGCATACAAGGATGCTCTCACGAGCAGGTCAGTACCAGCCCTTTCCTGGTGATCTAGTTGCTAGGATTAGGAGCTCTCAAAGCCACAGCCTGGGTTACATTCCCGGTCAGGGACTGTCTTTTTGTCAATCTAAAGCAGGCATGTCTCTGACAAAGTTCAAGCAGCCAGGAGCCAACCCTAACATCTTCTGATCCGTAATCAGACGCGTTAACCATTGAATCACTGGCCCGCTGCTCATTTGGCCCAGAAGCCTGAATTTTGCTGATTCTAGATTGATAGGGAGCCCATTGATGTGGAGTGCTTAAAAGGTGCTAGTTAACTATTAATCGTTAAAACACACACACACACACAAAAACAAAAGCTTGGAAACACCCATAACTCCTTGATTTTCAGTGCTCAGGGCCTCAAGCAAAATTGCAGCCAGTGTCTAAAGGCACAAATGTAACACCACATTGCTGGAAACACTTGCACAGTATACAAGGATGCTCTCACAGGCAGGTGAGAACCAGCCCTTTCCTGGTGATCTAGTTGCTAGGATTTGGAGCTCTCAAAGCCACAGCCTGGGTTACATTCCCGGTCAGGGACTGTGTTTTTGTCAATCTAAAGCAGGCATGTCTCTGACAAAGTTCAAGCATCAGTGAGTATGAAGGCAAGGCAAGTAGTGAAAACACACTCTATCAAGCCAAAAATGAACCAGTGACCTAAGAATGGCCAAAGCAACATCTAGAGTACTCCACTTTTTCACCTGAGCTATCGAAGGCGCAGTGAACAGAGTGCATGTTCCTAATACACAGAGCTGATGATTCCAAGGAAAGTAGCTTTGTAATGCCGTGAGAGTCAGGGAGGCACAGTGGACAGAGTGCATGTTCCTAATACACAGAGCTGATGATTCCAAGGAAAGTAGTTTTGTAATGCAGTGAGAGTCAGGGAGGCACAGTGGACAGAGTGCATGTTCCTAATACACAGAGCTGATGATTCCAAGAAAGTAGCTTTAAAAGGCTGTGAGAGTCAGGGAGTGCAAAAAAAGAGAAGCCATCAAAGACAGCCAGGAGCCAAACCTAACATCTTCTGATCCGTAATCAGACACGTTAACCATTGAATCACTGGCCCGCTGCTCATTTGGCCCAGAAGCCTGAATTTTGCTGATTCTAGATTGACAGGGAGCCCATTGATGTGGAGTGCTTAAAAAGTGCTAGTTAACTAGTAATCGTTAAAACACACACACACACAAACCAAAGCTTGGAAACACCCATAACTCCTTGATTTTCAGTGCTCAGGGGCTCAAGCAAAATTGCAGCCAATGTCTAAAGGCACAAACGTAACACCACATTGCTGGAAACACTGTTCCAGTATGATTGTAAAGGAAATACTTGTCAGAAGTGGGATTTGAACCCACGCCTCCAGGGGAGACTGCGACCTGAACGCAGCACCTTAGAACTCTCGGCCATCCTGACATATAAAAAGAATGATGACCTCGTACATACAGTTAGGCAGCACGTCAGTCTTTAATCTGTAGACTGTGAGTTTCATCCATAAATGAGGCTGGGCAAAGCTTGTTTTAGGACAAATGAGAGACTTTCTTTTCTGGAGGCAGAAAACACAATCTTGCTCTTCAACATATTTTGCACAGCATACAAGGATGCTCTCACGGGAAGGTGAGTACCAGCCCTTTCCTGGTGATCTAGTTGCTAGGATTCGGAGCTCTCAAAGCCACAGCCTGGGTTACATTCCCGGTCAGGGACTGTGTTTTTGTCAATCTACAGCAGGCATGTCTCTGACAAAGTTCAAGCATCAGTGAGTATGAAGGCAAGGCAAGTAGTGAAAACACACTCTATCAAGCCAAAAATGAACCAGTGACCTAAGAATGGCCAAAGCAACATCTAGAGTACTCCACTTTTTCACCTGAGCTATTGAAGGCGCAGTGAACAGAGTGCATGTTCCTAATACACAGAGCTGATGATTCCAAGGAAAGTAGCTTTGTAATGCCGTGAGAGTCAGGGAGGCACAGTGGACAGAGTGCATGTTCCTAATACACAGAGCTGATGATTCCAAGGAAAGTAGTTTTGTAATGCAGTGAGAGTCAGGGAGGCACAGTGGACAGAGTGCATGTTCCTAATACACAGAGCTGATGATTCCAAGAAAGTAGCTTTAAAAGGCTGTGAGAGTCAGGGAGTGCAAAAAAAGAGAAGCCATCAAAGACAGCCAGGAGCCAAACCTAACATCTTCTGATCCGTAATCAGACACGTTAACCATTGAATCACTGGCCCGCTGCTCATTTGGCCCAGAAGCCTGAATTTTGCTGATTCTAAGGCTCAAGCAAAATTGCAGCCAGTGTCTAATGGCACAAATGTAACACCACATTGCTGGAAACACTTATGGCGGAGCTAAAAACAAAACAAACAAGCTTTTGGAAAGGAATCTCCGAGGTGTGTTGATTTGTTAGCACCTGTTGATTATCGAACAAATGGTAATGCCACAAAAGAGTGACAATATTCGGTATTATTTTTGGTTTTCACGTGATATATTAACGCTAAAATGTAGTTTGTTGAAACGCACTGGAAGAACTTTCTGCTCTGATGTAAATGTAGCTTGAACTTTAAAGCCTTCCGATATCAACAAAGCAAAACCAGTAGTGACAAGGAGCATGTGAGAATGGAGCTCTTTTTGTGTTCCATTGAGGAAGTTAAGATTATACTTTCAGGGATCATTTCTATAGTTTTTAGCTTGGAAATGTGTTTCAAAAGATTTGTCTTCCTAGCCACGATGATGAGTTTTGATGCTCTTTTCTTAGCGGGAATCAGGTTCTGAGCGATGTTTTTGATCATAGCTCTTTGCTGTTGATGAGTGTTCTGTATTGTTTTTGGCAATATGGAGGAAAAGAGTATGTTCAGAGTGGTGTGTTTATCAAGTATAACATTAGACAGTTGTTAACCAAAGCTGTTAAAAAGATTTTTGTATTAATCAAGTTTAGAAGAGATGTGGTTTAACTACTGCAAGTTCATGATGCAGTTGGGATTTGGACTTTTTTGTTGATTTTTTTTTTAAGTGTTGATCGGTATGATTTGGATGTTTCTAAGCAGCTAGATATCTCCAGTAGCTTCTATGGTCACGGACATGTTACGTAACCATTGAAGCAGTGTCATATGTTTGCCATGACAGACGTTTTTTGTCATTTTTTTATTAACGTTAGTAGTTTTTTGGATTATTTTAGATCAAAGGAATCTCCAAGGTGTGTTGATTTGTTAGCACCTGTTGATTATCAAACAAATGGTAATGCCACAAAAGAGTGACAATATTCAGTATTATTTTTGGTTTTCACGTGATATATTAACGCTAAAATGTAGTTTGTTGAAACGCACTGGAAGAACTTTCTGCTCTGATGTAAATGTAGCTTGAACTTTAAAGCCTACAGATATCAACAAAGCAAAACCAGTAGTGACAAGGAGCATGTGAGAATGGAGCTCTTTTTGTGTTCCATTGAGGAAGTTAAGATTATACTTGCAGGGATCATTTCTATAGTTTTTATCTTGGAAATGTGTTTCAAAAGATTTGTCTTTCTAGCCACGATGATGAGTTTTGATGCTCTTTTCTTAGCAGGTATCAGGTTCTGAGCGATGATTTTGATCATAGCTCTTTGCTGTTGATGAGTGTTCTGTATTGTTTTTGGCAATATGGAGGAAAAGAGTATGTTCTGAGTGGTGTGTTTATCAAGTATAACATTAGACAGTTGTTAACCAAAGCTGTTAAAAAGATTTTTGTATTAATCAAGTTTAGAAGAGATGTGGTTTAACTACTGCAAGTTCATGATGCAGTTGGGATTTGGACTTTTTTGTTGATTTTTTCTTTAAGTGTTGATCGGTATGATTTGGATGTTTCTAAGCAGCTAGATATCTCCAGTAGCTTCTATGGTCACGGACATGTTACGTAGTTATTGAAGCAGTGTCATATGTTCGCCAGGACAGACATTCTTTGTCATTTTTATTTAACGTTAGTAGTTTTTAGATTATTTTAGATCAAAGGAATCTCCAAGGTGTGTTGATTTGTTAGCACCTGTTGATTATCGAACAAATGGTAATGCCACAAAAGAGTGACATATTCAATATTATTTTTGGTTTTCACGTGATATATTAACGCTAAAATGTAGTTTGAAGAAACGCACTGGAAGAACTTTCTGCTCTGATGTAAATGTAGCTTGAACTTTAAAGCCTACAGATATCAACAAAGCAAAACGAGTAGTGACAAGGAGCATGTGAGAATGGAGCTCTTTTTGTGGTCCATTGAGGAAGTTAAACTTTCAGGGATCATTTCTATAGTTTTTAGCTTGGAAATGTGTTTCAAAAGATTTGTCTTTCTAGCCACGATGATGAGTTTTGATGCTCTTTTCTTAGCAGGTATCAGGTTCTGAGCGATGATTTTGATCATAGTTCTTTGCTGTTGATGAGTGTTCTGTATTGTTTTTGGCAATATGGAGGAAAAGAGTATGTTCTGAGTGGTGTGTTTATCAAGTATAACATTAGACAGTTGTTAACCAAAGCTGTTAAAAAGATTTTTGTATTAATCAAGTTTAGAAGAGATGTGGTTTAACTACTGCAAGTTCATGATGCAGTTGGGATTTTGACTTTTTTGTTGATTTTTTCTTTAAGTGTTGATCGGTATGATTTGGATGTTTCTAAGCAGCTAGATATCTCCAGTAGCTTCTATGGTCACGGACATGTTACGTAGTTATTGAAGCAGTGTCATATGTTCGCCAGGACAGACATTTTTTGTCATTTTTATTTAACGTTAGTAGTTTTTAGATTATTTTAGATCAAAGGAATCTCCAAGGTGTGTTGATTTGTTAGCACCTGTTGATTATCGAACAAATGGTAATGCCACAAAAGAGTGACATATTCAATATTATTTTTGGTTTTCACGTGATATATTAACGCTAAAATGTAGTTTGAAGAAACGCACTGGAAGAACTTTCTGCTCTGATGTAAATGTAGCTTGAACTTTAAAGCCTACAGATATCAACAAAGCAAAACCAGTAGTGACAAGGAGCATGTGAGAATGGAGCTCTTTTGTGGTCCATTGAGGAAGTTAAGATTATACTTTCAGGGATCATTTCTATAGTTTTTAGCTTGGAAATGTGTTTCAAAAGATTTGTCTTCCTATCCACGATGATGAGTTTTGATGCTCTTTTCTTAGCGGGAATCAGGTTCTGAGCTGATGATTTTGATCATAGCTCTTTGCTGTTGATGAGTGTTCTGTATTGTTTTTGGCAATATGGAGGAAAAGAGTATGTTCAGAGTGGTGTGTTTATGAAGTATAACATTAGACAGTTGTTAACCAAAGCTGTTAAAAAGATTTTTGTATTAATCAAGTTTAGAAGAGATGTGGTTTAACTACTGCAAGTTCATGATGCAGTTGGGATTTTGACTTTTTTGTTGATTTTTTCTTTAAGTGTTGATCGGTATGATGTGGATGTTTCTAAGCAGCTAGACATCTCCAGTAGCTTCTATGGTCACGGACGTGTTACGTAGCCATTGAAGCAGTGTCATATGTTCGCCATGACAGACATTTTTTGTCATTTTTTATTAACGTTAGTAGTTATTTAGATTATTTTAGATCAAAGGAATCTCCAAGGTGTGTTGATTTGTTAGCACCTGTTGATTATCGAACAAATGGTAATGCCACAAAAGAGTGACAATATTCAATATTATTTTTGGTTTTCACGTGATATATTAACGCTAAAATGTAGTTTGTTGAAACGCACTGGAAGAACTTTCTGCTCTGATGTAAATGTAGCTTGAACTTTAAAGCCTACAGATATCAACAAAGCAAAACCAGTAGTGACAAGGAGCATGTGAGAATGGAGCTCTTTTTGTGTTCCATTGAGGAAGTTAAGATTATACTTTCAGGGATCATTTCTATAGTTGTTAGCTTGGAAATGTGTTTCAAAAGATTTGTCTTCCTATCCACGATGATGAGTTTTGTTGCTCTTTTCTTAGCGGGAATCAGGTTCTGAGCGATGATTTTGATCATAGCTCTTTGCTGTTGATGAGTGTTCTGTATTGTTTTTGGCAATATGGAGGAAAAGAGTATGTTCAGAGTGGTGTGTTTATGAAGTATAACATTAGACAGTTGTTAACCAAAGCTGTTAAAAAAATTATGTATTAATCAAGTTTAGAAAAGATGTGGTTTAACTACTGCAAGTTCATGATGCAGTTGGGATTTGGACTTTTTTGTTGATTTTTTTTTTAAGTGTTGATGGGTATGATTTGGATGTTTCTAAGCAGCTAGATATCTCCAGTAGCTTCTATGGTCACGGACATGTTACGTAACCATTGAAGCAGTGTCATATGTTCGCCATGACAGACATTTTTTGTCATTTTTTATTAACGTTAGTAGTTTTTTAGATTATTTTAGATCAAAGGAATCTCCAAGGTGTGTTGATTTGTCAACCGTAATGCCACAAAAGAGTGACAATATTCAATATTATTTTTGGTTTTCACGTGATATATTAACGCTAAAATGTAGTTTGTTGAAACGCACTGGAAGAACTTTCTGCTCTGATGTAAATGTAGCTTGAACTTTAAAGCTTACAGATATCAACAAAGCAAAACCAGTAGAGACAAGGAGCATGTGAGAATGGAGCTCTTTTTGTGTTCCATTGAGGAAGTTAAGATTATACTTTCAGGGATCATTTCTATAGTTTTTAGCTTGGAAATGTGTTTCAAAAGATTTGTCTTCCTATCCACGATGATGAGTTTTGATGCTCTTGTCTTAGCAGGAATCAGGTTTTGAGCGATGATTTTGATCATAGCTCTTTGCTGTTGATGAGTGTTCTGTATTGTTTTTGGCAATATGGAGGAAAAGAGTATGTTCAGAGTGGTGTGTTTATGAAGTATAACATTAGACAGTTGTTAACCAAAGCTGTTAAAAAGATTTTTGTATTAAACAAGTTTAGAAGAGATGTGGTTTAACTACTGTAAGTTCATGATGCAGTTGGGATTTTGACTTTTTTGTTGATTTTTTTTTTTAAGTGTTGATCGGTATGATTTGGATGTTTCTAAGCAGCTAGATATCTCCAGTAGCTTCTATGGTCACGGACATGTTACGTAACCATTGAAGCAGTGTCATATGTTCGCCATGACAGACATTTTTGTCATTTATATTTAACGTTAGTAGTTATTTAGATTATTTTAGATCAAAGGAATCTCCAAGGTATGTTGATTTGTTAGCACCTGTTGATTATCGAACAAATGGTAATGCCACAAAAGAGTGACATATTCAATATTATTTTTGGTTTTCACGTGATATATTAACGCTAAAATGTAGTTTGTAGAAACGCACTGGAAGAACTTTCTGCTCTGATGTAAATGTAGCTTGAACTTTAAAGCCTACAGATATCAACAAAGCAAAACCAGTAGTGACAAGGAGCATGTGAGAATGGAGCTCTTTTTGTGTTCCATTGAGGAAGTTAAGATTATACTTTCAGGGATCATTTCTATAGTTTTTAGCTTGGAAATGTGTTTCAAAAGATTTGTCTTCCTATCCACGATGATGAGTTTTGATGCTCTTTTCTTAGCGGAATCAGGTTCTGAGCGATAATTATGATCATAGCTCTTTGCTGTTGATGAGTATTCTGTATTGTTTTTGGCAATATGGAGGAAAAGAGTATGTTCAGAGTGGTGTGTTTATTCAGTATAACATTAGACAGTTGTTAACCAAAGGTGTTAAAAAGATTTTTGTATTAAACAAGTTTAGAAGAGATGTGGTTTAACTACTGTAAGTTCATGATGCAGTTGGGATTTGGACTTTTTTGTTGATTTTTTTAAAGTGTTGAATGGTGTTATTTGGATGTTTCTAAGCAGCTAGACATCTCCAGTAGCTTCTATGGTCACGGACGTGTTACGTAGCTATTGAAGCAGTGTCATATGTTCGCCATGACAGACATTTTTTGTCATTTTTATTTAACGTTAGTAGTTTTTAGATTATTTTAGATCAAAGGAATCTCCAAGGTGTGTTGATTTGTTAGCACCTGTTGATTATCGAACAAATGGTAATGCCACAAAAGAGTGACAATATTCAATATTATTTTTGGTTTTCACGTGATATATTAACGCTAAAATGTAGTTTGTTGAAACGCACTGGAAGAACTTTCTGCTCTGATGTAAATGTAGCTTGAACTTTAAAGCCTACCGATATCAACAAAGCAAAACCAGTAGTGACAAGGAGCATGTGAGAATGGAGCTCTTTTTGTGTTCCATTGAGGAAGTTAAGATTATACTTTCAGGGATCATTTCTATAGTTTTTAGCTTGGAAATGTGTTTCAAAAGATTTGTCTTCCTATCCACAATGATGAGTTTTGATGCTCTTTTCTTAGCGGGAATCAGGTTCTGAGTGATAATTTTTATCATAGCTCTTTGCTGTTGATGAGTATTCTGTATTGTTTTTGGCAATATGGAGGAAAAGAGTATGTTCAGAGTGGTGTGTTTATGAAGTATAACATTAGACAGTTGTTAACCAAAGGTGTTAAAAAGATTTTTGTATTAAACAAGTTTAGAAGAGATGTGGTTTAACTACTGTAAGTTCATGATGCAGTTGGGATTTTGACTTTTTTGTTGATTTTTTTAATGTGTTGAATGGTGTTATTTGGATGTTTCTAAGCAGCTAGATATCTCCAGTAGCTTCTATGGTCACGGACGTGTTACGTAACCATTGAAGCAGTGTCATATGTTCGCCATGACAGACATTTTTGTTATTTTTTATTAACGTTAGTAGTTATTTAGATTATTTTAGATCAAAGGAATCTCCAAGGTGTGTTGATTTGTTAGCACCTGTTGATTATCGAACAAATGGTAATGCCACAAAAGAGTGACAATATTCAATATTATTTTTGGTTTTCACGTGATATATTAACGCTAAAATGTAGTTTGTAGAAACGCACTGGAAGAACTTTCTGCTCTGATGTAAATGTAGCTTGAACTTTAAAGCCTACAGATATCAACAAAGCAAAACGAGTAGTGACAAGGAGCATGTGAGAATGGAGCTCTTTTTGTGGTCCATTGAGGAAGTTAAACTTTCAGGGATCATTTCTATAGTTTTTAGCTTGGAAATGTGTTTCAAAAGATTTGTCTTCCTATCCACGATGATGAGTTTTGATGCTCTTTTCTTAGTGGGAATCAGGTTCTGAGCGATGATTTTGATCATAGCTCTTTGCTGTTGATGAGTGTTCTGTATTGTTTTTGGCAATATGGAGGAAAAGAGTATGTTCAGAGTGGTGTGTTTGTGTAGTATAACATTAGACAGTTGTTAACCAAAGCTGTTAAAAGGATTTTTATATTAATCAAGTTTAGAAGGGTTGTGGTTTAATTACTGCAAGTTCATGATGCATTTGGGATTTGGACTTTTTTGTTGATTTTTTTTTTTAAGTGTTGATCGGTATGATTTGGATGTTTCTAAGCAGCTAGATATCTCCAGTAGCTTCTATGGTCACGGACGTGTTACGTAGCTATTGAAGCAGTGTCATATGTTCGCCATGACAGACATTTTTTGTCATTTTTATTTAACGTTAGTAGTTTTTAGATTATTTTAGATCAAAGGAATCTCCAAGGTGTGTTGATT
Source organism: Xyrauchen texanus (assembly GCF_025860055.1). Classification (NCBI taxonomy): domain Eukaryota; kingdom Metazoa; phylum Chordata; class Actinopteri; order Cypriniformes; family Catostomidae; genus Xyrauchen; species Xyrauchen texanus. The sequence goes on along the minus strand of NW_026266784.1, from coordinate 9,996 downwards.
TGTTAGCACCTGTTGATTATCGAACAAATGGTAATGCCACAAAAGAGTGACAATATTCAATATTATTTTTGGTTTTCACGTGATATATTAACGCTAAAATGTAGTTTGTTGAAACGCACTGGAAGAACTTTCTGCTCTGATGTAAATGTAGCTTGAACTTTAAAGCCTACAGATATCAACAAAGCAAAACCAGTAGTGACAAGGAGCATGTGAGAATGGAGCTCTTTTTGTGTTCCGTTGAGGAAGTTAAGATTATACTTTCAGAGATCATTTCTATAGTTTTTAGCTTGGAAATGTGTTTCAAAAGATTTGTCTTTCTATCCACGATGATGAGTTTTGATGCTCTTTTCTTAGCGTGAGTCAGGTTTTGAGCGATGATTTTGATCATCGCTCTTTGCTGTTGATGAGTATTCTGTGTTGTTTTTGGCAGTATGGAGGAAAAGAGTATGTTCAGAGTGGTGTGTATATGAAGTATAACATTAGACAGTTGTTAACCGAAGGTGTTAAAAAGATTTTTGTATTAAACAAGTTTAGAAGAGATGTGGTTTAACTACAGTAAGTTCATGATGCAGTTGGGATTTTGACTTTTTTGTTGATTTTTTTAATGTGTTGAATGGTGTTATTTGGATGTTTCTAAGCAGCTAGATATCTCCAGTAGCTTCTATGGTCACGGACGTGTTACGTAACCATTGAAGCAGTGTCATATGTTCGCCATGACAGACTTTTTTTGTTATTTTTATTAACGCTAGTAGTTTTTTAGATTATTTTAGATCAAAGGAATCTCCAAGGTGTGTTGATTTGTTAGCACCTGTTGATTATCGAACAAATGGTAATGCCACAAAAGAGTGACATATTCAATATTATTTTTGGTTTTCACGTGATATATTAACGCTAAAATGTAGTTTGTTGAAACGCACTGGAAGAACTTTCTGCTCTGATGTAAATGTAGCTTGAACTTTAAAGCCTACAGATATCAACAAAGCAAAACCAGTAGTGACAAGGAGCATGTGAGAATGGAGCTCTTTTTGTGTTCCCTTGAGGAAGTTAAGATTATACTTTCAGGGATCATTTTTATAGTTTTTAGCTTGGAAATGTGTTTCAAAAGATTTGTCTTCCTATCCACGATGATGAGTTTTGATGCTCTTTTTTTAGCGGGAATCAGGTTCTGAGCGATGATTTTGATCATAGCTCTTTGCTGTTGATGAGTGTTCTGTATTGTTTTTGGCAATATGGAGGAAAAGAGTATGTTCAGAGTGGTGTGTTTATTCAGTATAACATTAGACAGTTGTTAACCAAAGGTGTTAAAAAGATTTTTGTATTAAACAAGTTTAGAAGAGATGTGGTTTAACTACTGTAAGGTCATGATGTAGTTGGGATTTTGACTTTTTGTTGATTTTTTAAGTGTTGATCGGTATGATTTGGATATTTCTAAGCAGCTATATATCTCCTGTAGCTTCTATGGTCACGGACGTGTTACGTAGCCATTGAAGCAGTGTCATATGTTCGCCATGACAGACATTTTTTGTTATTTATATTTAACGTTAGTAGTTATTTAGATTATTTTAGATCAAAGGAATCTCCAAGGTGTGTTGATTTGTTAGCACCTGTTGATTATCGAACAAATGGTAATGCCACAAAAGAGTGACATATTCAATATTATTTTTGGTTTTCACATGATATATTAACGCTAAAATGTAGTTTGTAGAAACGCACTGGAAGAACTTTCTGCTCTGATGTAAATGTAGCTTGAACTTTAAAGCCTACCGATATCAACAAAGCAAAATCAGTAGTGACAAGGAGCATGTGAGAATAGAGCTCTTTTGTGTTCCGTTGAGGAAGTTAAGATTATACTTTCAGGGATCATTTCTATAGTTTTTAGCTTGGAAATGTGTTTCAAAAGATTTGTCTTTCTATCCACGATGATGAGTTTTGATGCTCTTTTCTTAGCGGAATCAGGTTCTGAGCTGATAATTTTGATCATAGCTCTTTGCTGTTGATGAGCGTTCTGTATTGTTTTTGGCAATATGGAGGAAAAGAATATTTTCAGAGTGGTGTGTTTATGAAGTATAACATTAGACAGTTGTTAACCAAAGGTGTTAAAAAGATTTTTATATTAATCAAGTTTAGAAGAGTTGTGGTTTAACTACTGCAAGTTCATGATGCAGTTGGGATTTGGACTTTTTGTTGATTTTTTTTTAAGTGTTGATCGGTATGATTTGGATGTTTCTAAGCAGCTAGACATCTACAGTAGCTTCTATGGTCACGGACCTGTTACGTAGCTATTGAAGCAGTGTCATATGTTCGCCATGACAGACATTTTTTGTCATTTTTATTTAACGTTAGTAGTTTTTAGATTATTTTAGATCAAAGGAATCTCCAAGGTGTGTTGATTTGTTAGCACCTGTTGATTATCGAACAAATGGTAATGCCACAAAAGAGTGACAATATTCAATATTATTTTTGGTTTTCACGTGATATATTAACGCTAAAATGTAGTTTGTTGAAACGCACTGGAAGAACTTTCTGCTCTGATGTAAATGTAGCTTGAACTTTAAAGCCTACAGATATCAACAAAGCAAAACCAGTAGTGACAAGGAGCATGTGAGAATGGAGCTCTTTTGTGTTCCATTGAGGAAGTTAAGATTATACTTTCAGGGATCATTTCTATAGTTTTTAGCTTGGAAATGTGTTTCAAAAGATTTGTCTTCCTATCCACAATGATGAGTTTTGATGCTCTTTTCTTAGCGGGAATCAGGTTTTGAGCGATGATTTTGATCATAGCTCTTTGCTGTTGATGAGCTGTTCTGTATTGTTTTTGGCAATATGGAGGAAAAGAGTATGTTCAGAGTGGTGCGTTTATGAAGTATAACATTAGACAGTTGTTAACCAAAGGTGTTAAAAAGATTTTTGTATTAAACAAGTTTAGAAGAGATGTGGTTTAACTACTGTAAGGTCATGATGTAGTTGGGATTTTGACTTTTTTGTTGATTTTTTAAGTGTTGATCGGTATGATTTGGATGTTTCTAAGCAGCTATTTATCTCCAGTAGCTTCTATGGTCACGGACGTGTTACGTAGCCATTGAAGCAGTGTCATATGTTCGCCATGACAGACATTTTTTGTTATTTATATTTAACGTTAGTAGTTATTTAGATTATTTTAGATCAAAGGAATCTCCAAGGTTTGTTGATTTGTTAGCACCTGTTGATTATATCGAACAAATGGTAATGCCACAAAAGAGTGACATATTCAATATTATTTTTGGTTTTTACGTGATATATTAACGCTAAAATGTAGTTTGTAGAAACGCACTGGAAGAACTTTCTGCTCTGATGTAAATGTAGCTTGAACTTTAAAGCCTGCCGATATCAACAAAGCAAAACCAGTAGTGACAAGGAGCATGTGAGAATGGAGCTCTTTTGTGTTCCATTGAGGAAGTTAAGATTATACTTTCAGGGATCATTTCAATAGTTTTTAGCTTGGAAATGTGTTTCAAAAGATTCATTTTCCTATCCACGATGATGAGTTTTGATGCTCTTTTCTTAGCTGGAATCAGGTTTTGAGCGATGATTTTGATCATAGTTCTTTGCTGTTGATGAGTGTTCTGTATTGTTTTTGGCAATATGGAGGAAAAGAGTATGTTCAGAGTGGTGTGTTTATTCAGTATAACATTAGACAGTTGTTAACCAAAGGTGTTAAAAGATTTTTGTATTAAACAAGTTTAGAAGAGATGTGGTTTAACTACTGTAAGGTCATGATGTAGTTGGGATTTTGACTTTTTGTTGATTTTTTATGTGTTGATCGGTATGATTTGGATGTTTCTAAGCAGCTATATATCTCCAGTAGCTTCTATGGTCACGGACGTGTTACGTAGCCATTGAAGCAGTGTCATATGTTCGCCATGACAGACATTTTTTGTCATTTATATTTAACGTTAGTAGTTATTTAGATTATTTTAGATCAAAGGAATCTCCAAGGTGTGTTGATTTGTTAGCACCTGTTGATTATCGAACAAATGGTAATGCCACAAAAGAGTGACATATTCAATATTATTTTTGGTATTCACGTGATATATTAACGCTAAAATGTAGTTTGTAGAAACACACTGGAAGAACTTTCTGCTCTGATGTAAATGTAGCTTGAACTTTAAAGCCTACAGATATCAACAAAGCAAAACCAGTAGTGACAAGGAGCATGTGAGAATGGAGCTCTTTTGTGTTCCATTGAGGAAGTTAAGACTATACTTTCAGGAATCATTTCTATAGTTTTTAGCTTGGAAATGTGTTTCAAAAGATTTGTCTTCCTATCCACGATGATGAGTTTTGATGCTCTTTTCTTAGCGGGAATCAGGTTTTGAGCGATGATTTTGATCATAGTTCTTTGCTGTTGATGAGTGTTCTGTATTGTTTTTGGCAATATGGAGGAAAAGAGTATGTTCAGAGTGGTGTGTTTATTCAGTATAACATTAGACAGTTGTTAACCAAAGGTGTTAAAAAGATTTTTGTATTAAACAAGTTTAGAAGAGATGTGGTTTAACTACTGTAAGGTCATGATGTAGTTGGGATTTTGACTTTTTGTTGATTTTTTAAGTGTTGATCGGTATGATTTGGATATTTCTAAGCAGCTATATATCTCCTGTAGCTTCTATGGTCACGGACGTGTTACGTAGCCATTGAAGCAGTGTCATATGTTCGCCATGACAGACATTTTTTGTCATTTATATTTAACGTTAGTAGTTATTTAGATTATTTTAGATCAAAGGAATCTCCAAGGTGTGTTGATTTGTTAGCACCTGTTGATTATCGAACAAATGGTAATGCCACAAAAGAGTGACATATTCAATATTATTTTTGGTTTTCACATGATATATTAACGCTAAAATGTAGTTTGTAGAAACGCACTGGAAGAACTTTCTGCTCTGATGTAAATGTAGCTTGAACTTTAAAGCCTACCGATATCAACAAAGCAAAATCAGTAGTGACAAGGAGCATGTGAGAATAGAGCTCTTTTTGTGTTCCGTTGAGGAAGTTAAGATTATACTTTCAGGGATCATTTCTATAGTTTTTAGCTTGGAAATGTGTTTCAAAAGATTTGTTTTCTATCCACGATGATGAGTTTTGATGCTCTTTTCTTAGCGGAATCAGGTTCTGAGCTGATAATTTTGATCATAGCTCTTTGCTGTTGATGAGCGTTCTGTATTGTTTTTGGCAATATGGAGGAAAAGAATATTTTCAGAGTGGTGTGTTTATGAAGTATAACATTAGACAGTTGTTAACCAAAGGTGTTAAAAAGATTTTTATATTAATCAAGTTTAGAAGAGTTGTGGTTTAACTACTGCAAGTTCATGATGCAGTTGGGATTTGGACTTTTTGTTGATTTTTTTTTAAGTGTTGATCGGTATGATTTGGATGTTTCTAAGCAGCTAGACATCTACAGTAGCTTCTATGGTCACGGACCTGTTACGTAGCTATTGAAGCAGTGTCATATGTTCGCCATGACAGACATTTTTTGTCATTTTTATTTAACGTTAGTAGTTTTTAGATTATTTTAGATCAAAGGAATCTCCAAGTTGTGTTGATTTGTTAGCACCTGTTGATTATCGAACAAATGGTAATGCCACAAAAGAGTGACATATTCAATATTATTTTTGGTTTTCACGTGATATATTAACGCTAAAATGTAGTTTGTAGAAACGCACTGGAAGAACTTTCTGCTCTGATGTAAATGTAGCTTGAACTTTAAAGCCTGCCGATATCAACAAAGCAAAACCAGTAGTGACAAGGAGCATGTGAGAATGGAGCTCTTTTTGTGTTCCGTTGAGGAAGTTAAGATTATACTTTCAGGGATCATTTCAATAGTTTTTAGCTTGGAAATGTGTTTCAAAAGATTCATTTTCCTATCCACGATGATGAGTTTTGATGCTCTTTTCTTAGCGGGAATCAGGTTTTGAGCGATGATTTTGATCATAGTTCTTTGCTGTTGATGAGTGTTCTGTATTGTTTTTGGCAATATGGAGGAAAAGAGTATGTTCAGAGTGGTGTGTTTATTCAGTATAACATTAGACAGTTGTTAACCAAAGGTGTTAAAAAGATTTTTGTATTAAACAAGTTTATAAGAGATGTGGTTTAACTACTGTAAGGTCATGATGTAGTTGGGATTTTGACTTTTTGTTGATTTTTTATGTGTTGATCGGTATGATTTGGATGTTTCTAAGCAGCTATATATCTCCAGTAGCTTCTATGGTCACGGACGTGTTACGTAGCCATTGAAGCAGTGTCATATGTTCGCCATGACAGACATTTTTTGTCATTTATATTTAACGTTAGTAGTTATTTAGATTATTTTAGATCAAAGGAATCTCCAAGGTGTGTTGATTTGTTAGCACCTGTTGATTATCGAACAAATGGTAATGCCACAAAAGAGTGACATATTCAATATTATTTTTGGTATTCACGTGATATATTAACGCTAAAATGTAGTTTGTAGAAACACACTGGAAGAACTTTCTGCTCTGATGTAAATGTAGCTTGAACTTTAAAGCCTACAGATATCAACAAAGCAAAACCAGTAGTGACAAGGAGCATGTGAGAATGGAGCTCTTTTTGTGTTCCATTGAGGAAGTTAAGACTATACTTTCAGGAATCATTTCTATAGTTTTTAGCTTGGAAATGTGTTTCAAAAGATTTGTCTTCCTATCCACGATGATGAGTTTTGATGCTCTTTTCTTAGCGGAATCAGGTTTTGAGCGATGATTTTGATCATAGTTCTTTGCTGTTGATGAGTGTTCTGTATTGTTTTTGGCAATATGGAGGAAAAGAGTATGTTCAGAGTGGTGTGTTTATTCAGTATAACATTAGACAGTTGTTAACCAAAGGTGTTAAAAAGATTTTTGTATTAAACAAGTTTAGAAGAGATGTGGTTTAACTACTGTAAGGTCATGATGTAGTTGGGATTTTGACTTTTTTGTTGATTTTTTATGTGTTGATCGGTATGATTTGGATGTTTCTAAGCAGCTATATATCTCCAGTAGCTTCTATGGTCACGGACGTGTTACGTAGCCATTGAAGCAGTGTCATATGTTCGCCATGACAGACATTTTTGTCATTTATATTTAACGTTAGTAGTTATTTAGATTATTTTAGATCAAAGGAATCTCCAAGGTGTGTTGATTTGTTAGCACCTGTTGATTATCGAACAAATGGTAATGCCACAAAAGAGTGACATATTCAATATTATTTTTGGTTTTCACGTGATATATTAACGCTAAAATGTAGTTTGTAGAAACACACTGGAAGAACTTTCTGCTCTGATGTAAATGTAGCTTGAACTTTAAAGCCTACAGATATCAACAAAGCAAAACCAGTAGTGACAAGGAGCATGTGAGAATGGAGCTCTTTTGTGTTCCATTGAGGAAGTTAAGATTATACTTTCAGGAATCATTTCTATAGTTTTTAGCTTGGAAATGTGTTTCAAAAGATTTGTCTTCCTATCCACGATGATGAGTTTTGATGCTCTTTTCTTAGCGGGAATCAGGTTTTGAGCGATGATTTTGATCATAGTTCTTTGCTGTTGATGAGTGTTCTGTATTGTTTTTGGCAATATGGAGGAAAAGAGTATGTTCAGAGTGGTGCGTTTATGAAGTATAACATTAGACAGTTGTTAACCAAAGGTGTTAAAAAGATTTTTGTATTAAGCAAGTTTAGAAGAGATGTGGTTTAATTACTGTAAGGTCATGATGTAGTTGGGATTTTGACTTTTTTGTTGATTTTTTAAGTGTTGATCGGTATGATTTGGATGTTTCTAAGCAGCTATATATCTCCAGTAGCTTCTATGGTCACGGACGTGTTACGTAGCCATTGAAGCAGTGTCATATGTTCGCCATGACAGACATTTTTTGTCATTTATATTTAACGTTAGTAGTTTTTTAGATTATTTTAGATCAAAGGAATCTCCAAGGTGTGTTGATTTGTTAGCACCTGTTGATTATCGAACAAATGGTAATGCCACAAAAGAGTGACAATATTCAGTATTATTTTTGGTTTTCACGTGATATATTAACGCTAAAATGTAGTTTGTTGAAACGCACTGGAAGAACTTTCTGCTCTGATGTAAATGTAGCTTGAACTTTAAAGCCTACAGATATCAACAAAGCAAAACCAGTAGTGACAAGGAGCATGTGAGAATGGAGCTCTTTTTGTGTTCCATTGAGGAAGTTAAGATTATACTTTCAGGGATCATTTCTATAGTTTTTAGCTTGGAAATGTGTTTCAAAAGATTTGTCTTCCTATCCACAATGATGAGTTTTGATGCTCTTTTCTTAGCGGGAATCAGGTTTTGAGCGATGATTTTGATCATAGCTCTTTGCTGTTGATGAGTGTTCTGTATTGTTTTTGGCGATATGGAGGAAAAGAGTATGTTCAGAGTGGTGCGTTTATGAAGTATAACATTAGACAGTTGTTAACCAAAGGTGTTAAAAAGATTTTTGTATTAAACAAGTTTAGAAGAGATGTGGTTTAACTACTGTAAGGTCATGATGTAGTTGGGATTTTGACTTTTTTGTTGATTTTTTAAGTGTTGATCGGTATGATTTGGATGTTTCTAAGCAGCTATATATCTCCAGTAGCTTCTATGGTCACGGACGTGTTACGTAGCCATTGAAGCAGTGTCATATGTTCGCCATGACAGACATTTTTTGTTATTTATATTTAACGTTAGTAGTTATTTAGATTATTTTAGATCAAAGGAATCTCCAAGGTTTGTTGATTTGTTAGCACCTGTTGATTATCGAACAAATGGTAATGCCACAAAAGAGTGACATATTCAATATTATTTTTGGTTTTCACGTGATATATTAACGCTAAAATGTAGTTTGTAGAAACGCACTGGAAGAACTTTCTGCTCTGATGTAAATGTAGCTTGAACTTTAAAGCCTACCGATATCAACAAAGCAAAACCAGTAGTGACAAGGAGCATGTGAGAATGGAGCTCTTTTGTGTTCCATTGAGGAAGTTAAGATTATACTTTCAGGGATCATTTCTATAGTTTTTAGCTTGGAAATGTGTTTCAAAAGATTCATTTTCCTATCCACGATGATGAGTTTTGATGCTCTTTTCTTAGCGGGAATCAGGTTTTGAGCGATGATTTTGATCATAGTTCTTTGCTGTTGATGAGTGTTCTGTATTGTTTTTGGCAATATGGAGGAAAAGAGTATGTTCAGAGTGGTGTGTTTATTCAGTATAACATTAGACAGTTGTTAACCAAAGGTGTTAAAAAGATTTTTGTATTAAACAAGTTTAGAAGAGATGTGGTTTAACTACTGTAAGGTCATGATGTAGTTGGGATTTTGACTTTTTTGTTGATTTTTTAAGTGTTGATCGGTATGATTTGGATGTTTCTAAGCAGCTATATATCTCCAGTAGCTTCTATGGTCACGGACGTGTTACGTAGCCATTGAAGCAGTGTCATATGTTCGCCATGACAGACATTTTTTGTCATTTATATTTAACGTTAGTAGTTATTTAGATTATTTTAGATCAAAGGAATCTCCAAGGTGTGTTGATTTGTTAGCACCTGTTGATTATCGAACAAATGGTAATGCCACAAAAGAGTGACATATTCAATATTATTTTTGGTATTCACGTGATATATTAACGCTAAAATGTAGTTTGTAGAAACACACTGGAAGAACTTTCTGCTCTGATGTAAATGTAGCTTGAACTTTAAAGCCTACAGATATCAACAAAGCAAAACCAGTAGTGACAAGGAGCATGTGAGAATGGAGCTCTTTTTGTGTTCCATTGAGGAAGTTAAGACTATACTTTCAGGAATCATTTCTATAGTTTTTAGCTTGGAAATGTGTTTCAAAAGATTTGTCTTTCTATACACGATGATGAGTTTTGATGCTCTTTTCTTAGCGGGAATCAGGTTTTGAGCGATGATTTTGATCATAGTTCTTTGCTGTTGATGAGTGTTCTGTATTGTTTTTGGCAATATGGAGG